>NC_051154.1:404159740-404242239 GCF_013339745.2 Dermacentor silvarum
GTTGAGAAAGTAACTCGAACGCCAATGCATTTCTCCGCGAAGTTCGGTAATGAATAATCACACGTGTCACTTCAAAGGGTGACTTGGACAGAAATGATAAAAGTGGCCTTGTGATTAAGACGCTCAGCGATCAGTATACAGGTATTTCTTGCCGACAAAACAGAGCAGTGAAACGTATTTTGGCCGTATCGTGATTCACTTCACGTGGACTCACTGAGCGCAGCACGAACTCGTCATGCATAATGCCGTAATAAGCAAGCTCAAATCCCGTTTGTTATTTCCTTTAAATATATGTCATGCGTCGCAGTTTGACTTACCGCTGCCGGACTAATCGAGCACACAAAGGAACTCGCTAAAAAGGATTGCCGAATGTTATACTACATTTACAGTTGACACTTTCGCCCGAAAGCAAAACATTTAAAGCAACAGCACGGTTTAGGGTTACGCACGAGCTTACGCGGAGGACACATTTTGCGACGATGCCTTCTGAGACGAGGGCGTTGTTTAGGGGTCCTATATGCAAGATAGCTAGGCTTGCAACATGCAAAGCATGTAGGCTCACTAGTCCGCATTTTGCTAACTAGGGTCACAAGGCTCACTAGGCTCCCTCGCGGAAACCAGGCGGGATACAACGCTGGCGGAATGAGGATTGGGAGCCTACCAGCAACAGCGCTTGCACGAAGGCTTCCTAGACAAGATGCCAGCAACGTCGTCGCACACACGAAAAGCAATCAGGGGTTTTCAGCGCTCAAAGTACTTCTTGTTGGGTTGGTTAATTAGTACAGGGGCTATTATAGATGTTGTTCTGCCGGTATTTTTTATTATAAATTTTTTTTTGGATCGTCGCGTGTTTCTTTTAACAGCGGAGCTGTTTAAGCCAGCCGTAAAAAGTGGGCGTTTCATGAAATTGTCATCATCAGCATTCGCTCTAGCTTCGTCGACGTCTGCCGCAGATGGCTCGTTGGCGCCCCTTGGTTAGCGCTCGAACTCGTGCTCGGCACGAGCTCGTGCCACTGCTCCCGCGTTCGTCGTCGTCGTCGTCGTTCACAGCTGGCTGCGTGGCCGCTCATAATTCCAGCGTGCGATTTCACTTCTCTTCTGTCGTCATAATGGGGAGGCAAATCTTGCACTAGGCCGCGCAAAGCTCGAGTCGCAACGAAGCTGGCTGATCGATTGCGTCTCCTGGTAGTAGCTAGGTTGAACTTGGCTGTGTCGAGGTTGCCACTTGGTTCTAATCTAGGTTGAACTTGGTAGCGGCTAGGTTCGGCCTTGGCTATGCCCGAGTTGAGCTTGGTTATGCCATGTATCTCTTAGGTTATGACGCCATCCATCGGCCAGCTTTGCTGTGTCTCGAACTTCGCGCTGCCTAGGCCAAGCTTTGCTGTTTTTTTTGTTTTTTTTTTTTTTGGTTCATGCTATTCTAGGTAGTGAATTAAAAAGCGTGCGCTGTATGCAAGACACTTCAGAACTATTGCTTCTACATTTTACATGTGATTCTGCTTGCGAAATATATAAATTAAACTCGAGCGAGTGGAGAGTAATATTGAGCGCTATGTAGAATTTCATGATACGGCCATATATAGAACAACGGCTTCACTTGGAACCAGGCGTGTACTAGCCCCGTGAAACCTTCACTGTATAATAAAGACGCAGTTTCGCCGGAAAGGCGTTGCATCGATTGCGATAGCAAATTACTAGACAGCTATATGAAATAAGGATAATAGTTTTATCTGCCGTGTAAACTTGCAAGCAAAATAACAAAAAGGCTGTGACGTTCGCACAATGACACATGAACACATCTCACTCGATCACCGCGCGCACTCGCTGTCAAAACCTCGGACTGAGGAAGCACGGCAGCAGAAGCGATCGAACGCAGATCGCTTTCAAGACAGCGCACCCCCCCCCCCCCCTTACCTTGCGTACGCGAGAGTGAGCCACCATTGTCGGCGCACCCTCGCACGCTTTCACTCACACACACGGCATTCGGCGAGCGCGGCCACGAGGTTATCACACCTGGACTTTATACAGGACGTCACGGCGATGCCGATGCTGGCGCCGACGGTGGAAAAATCGGCTCGAGGGCCCATGTAATTTCTATCACAAAAAAAGTATATTTTCCAGTAATGTCTCAATCTGACAAGTGATACATCAAATACCACGAAGCCCACTAAGCGAGCTCACACACCACTCGGGATTATCAGGGGGCTGGTTACATCGCTCGAATGCAGCCGCAGTTATGATGCATTCGAGAATGGTCGTGCCCGGCTGTTAGCGAGGACAAATATGCAGGCCATATTGCAGCACCTGTTGCTGCAGCCGTATACAATTCCTGCTTCACTTTGAACGTGGAGCCGGTTTAACTCGACATGAGAAATGAAAGTGGGTTAAAAAATTGAAGAAACACCAGGCATACAGGTTCTCGTCTATTCGAATGAGACTCTCTAGCGCCCCTCCAGTAATCATCTGTATTCCAGGTTGTGCTCCTTTATATTTGCGGAAATAAGCAACGCTCAAAGCTCTACATACAGGTAGCCACCCGCCTTTTTTCTGTGAATTATCGTCGGACGACAGCTAGAGGTGGTAGCACACAAATTGAAAGGTCGCCACTTTCAACAACCGGAACCGTGCGGTCATATGCGCTATGTATCTTTCTCCTTGGAAGACGGTGCGAGAACTTGATTTTCGAAAATCAGCCGTCCACTCAAACAACAAAATCTTTTTCGTCGCTGCTTACAGAGATCTTCACAAGCGTCGTCCGAAGGTAAAAGGCACACGTTTCTCTGGAAACCCGAGTGCAGCTAGCTGTATAACGAGAATATAGCCGTCGACGCTGAAGAAGTGACACGCCGTTTTCGGCACGCCAATGCGCATATGTCTCAGGAGCAGAATTGCGGCTCCTCATCCGCGGTGTAAATTACTTTGAACGTTGACGTAAAGTTCTGTTACTGTCGGGATAGAAATGTTATAGCTTTAGTCCGGCGAAGAGAAGTTACTTTTAGCAAGAATTTTCACCGGAATAATGCTCTACCCTCCCAAGACAGTGACAGAACTTCTGTCAGAAGCCATGACGATAGAGAAGACGCTGCAAATGTGCTGGACTACGCCGCACTTCAAGCAGTCTGCTGCAAACGACGTGCGAGAAAAGATAATAGTAGCTGTGTGCGAAGAACAAGGAGTCAGTGTGCACGCTCTGTTTCAACACCGGGTTTGTTTGCAAAACAAACATACCTGGCGTCCCCCAGGAGAGTGTACTCAGCTCCTCATTATTCAACTTAGATGTAACTGACCTATTTACATTAGACAGTGAGGTAGAATGTGTTATCGTATGCAGATGACGCGAGCTAATATTTTTCTCAGAATCTGACGTTGAAAATGTAAAGCAAAGCTGTAATTAGAAAAACTTCTAGTGTGATCTGGAAGAATTGCACTACAGACAAATCTAAACAAAGCAAAGCTATAATTTTCATGCTGAAGAACGTCACCATCTCCATGAAAACCCATCGTACTCCTTCAGCAAATATTGTAACGATGTTGAGGAACACAGGTTAAGAAAACAACGATATTTAATAAGGGCGAACCTGTGCCCACGACTTAAAGTCACTGCGGTTGTCAAGAATGCCCGGCAGTCGCGTTCTAAAACTGGCGTTCCAACCGTCTTCTTCTTTCTTCTCGAGTCCTGCCTCGTGCGCGTGGCGCATGCGAGCCGGGTCCAACCGGTTGCTCGTGCCACGAAGATCGCTGCCTGTTGCTGCTGAACAACACCACGGAACGGCGTGCACATTGTCCAATACGAAGGGCGCGCAATTTGAATGTGACCAAGTTGTCGCGGCATTATCCCCCTCCTTAACGCATCGGCCCGATGCGTGAGAAAACGTAGTGGTTCCTGTGAGTTCTGGCGGTTTTTTTTTTTTCATCTCTCGTGGTAGGGTTTCATGCGGACGATATGTACAACTTCCGTGGGGTTGCGCCGTCTTGAGCTTTCGTGTCCAGCGGATTTCACTTCGTAAGTGACGTCGCTTATACGACGAAGTATTTCGTAAGGGCCGAAGTAACGGCAGAGAAGCTTTTCAGACAGTCCACGGCGTCGCACTGGGGTCCATACCCACACCTTGTCACCGGGCTGATAATGCGCTTCACTACGTCGCTGGTTGTACCGGCAGGAGTCTATGCGTTGTTGGCGGCGTATTCGGTACCTTGCCATCTGTCGGGCCTCCTCGGCTCTTTGCAAGAAATCATCTAGGTCAGATGAGTTATTGCTTTCTTCGTCTAACGGCAACATAGCATCCAAAGTTGTGGTTACTGCTCGGCCGAAAACAAGTTCAAATGGGGCAACTCGTGTTGTTTCTTGAACTGCCGTATTATATGCGAAGGTGATGTACGGCAAAATTTCGTCCCACAGCCTATGTTCAACATCGACATACATCGAAAGCATGTCAGCCAGAGTTCTGTTGAGGCGTTCAGTTAAACCGTTTGTCTGCGGGTGGTACGCCGTAGTTCTCCTGTGATCAGTATGTGTCATTTGCAACAAGCATTTCATTAGATCCGCAGTAAAGGCTGTTCCACGATCGGTAATAACAACTGTGGGAGCGCCATGCCTGAGCACGATATTGTTGACAAAGAATTTTGCAACTTCGAGAGCCGTTGCACTGTACAGGGAATCAGTTTCTGCGTAACGGGTCAGATAGTCCGTGGCCACAACTATCCACTTTTTGCCTAAAGATGATGTTGGGAAGAGTCCAAGGAGGTCCATACCGACTTGTTGGAATGGGGCTTTTGGTGGCTCTATTGGCTGGAGGAGGCCTGCCGGTTTTACGGACGGAGTCTTGCGCCTTTGACACTCGCGACAAGTCTTCACATAGTGCTGTACGGATGCTAATAACTTAGGCCAGTAGTACTTGAGACGAATCCTGGCGAATGTACGGCTCACGCCCATGTGTCCAGATGAAGGTTCATCGTGACATGCATGCAAAATTTCTTCTCGCATAGCTGTGGGTACAACAAGTAAAAACTTTGTCTCGCTGTTCTCGAAGTTTCTCTTGTAGAGGACACTTCCTCGCAGACAGAACGAGGATAGCCCTCTAGAGAAAACACGCGGGAGTTGAACGTCGAGTCCCTCCAGGCGCTGTATAAGCGGTAGCAATTCCGGGTCATCTCGTTGTTGTTGAGCGATTTGTGACGCGTCAACAATACCAAGGAACGGGAAATCCTCCTCTTCTGATACATTCGTCTCGACTGGTGCGCGTGACAAACAGTCGGCATCGCTGTGTTTCCTCCCGGATCGGTATACGACAGTAATATCGTACTCTTGCAGCCTAAGGCTCTATCTTGCTAGTCGTCCGGATGGATCCTTGAGATTCGCCAGCCAGCAAAGCGAATGGTGATCACTGACTGCTCTGAATGGTCTACCATAGAGGTAGGGCCGAAATTTACATATTGCCCAAATGACTGCAAGACACTCTTTCTCGGTTGCCGAGTAGTTTGCCTCTGCTTTCGAGAGCTTACGGCTGGCATAAGCAATTACTTTCTCCTGGCCGTTCTTCCACTGCACTAGTATGGCACCGAGGCCGACGTTACTTGCGTCGGTATGAACTTCAGTGTCGGCTGTCTCATCAAAATGGGCAAGGATTGGAGAAGCTTGCAGGCGTTTCCTTAACTCGTCAAAGGCGTCTTGTTGTTCGCTTTTCCACGTGAAAGGTACATCTTCTCTTGTTAGTATTGTAAGGGGCTCAGCAATCTTTGAAAAGTTTTCCACAAATCATCTGTAGTATGCGCATAAACCTAAAAAACGTCGCACTGACTTTTTGTCTTTGGGTTTCGGGAACCTCGCAACGGCTGCTGTCTTTTCCGGATCTGGCCGAACGCCTTCAGCACTGATGACGTGTCCGAGAAACCGAAGTTCATCGAAGCCGAATTGGCATTTTTCCGGCTTAATTGTCAAGTCTGCTGCGCGAATAGCTTCTAATACTAGTCGCAGTCGCTCCAGATGTTGGTCAAATGTTGCGGAAAATACAACCACATCATCCAAATACACTAAGCACGACTGCCATTTCAATCCAGCGAGCACAGTATCCATCATTCGCTGGAACGTTGCAGGCACGGAACAGAGGCCGAATGGGAGCGCTTTAAATTCGTAGAGGCCGTCAGGGGTTACGAATGCTGTCTTTTCACGGTCGCGCTCATCCACCTCTATTTGCCAATAACCACTCTTGAGATCCAGGGAGGAGAAAAACTTTGCACATCTGAGCCGATCTAACGTATCGTCGATACGAGGAAGGGGGTATACATCCCGCTTAGTTACGCTGTTCAATTTACGGTAGTCGACGCAGAATCGAAGTGTGTTATCTTTTTTCTTAACGAGCACTACGGGAGACGCCCATGGACTGCTGCAAGGCTGAATAACGTCATCTGAAAGCATCTCTTCTACTTGCTTCTTGATGATCTCCCTTTCTTTTGGTGAAACTCGATACGGGTGCTGGCATACCGGTCTTGTGGCGTCCTCTGTTATGATTCGATGCTTTGCAACAGACGTGCGCCGTACCTTCGATGAAGTAGAGAAGCAGTCAGAAAAATCATTTATCAGGGCATGTATCTGTCTCTTTTGGGCTTCCGGGAGTCTTGGGTTGACGGTAATTGATCTGTCGGCACTGTAGGTTCCTGGCAAAGCAGTTGACGTTGTCGTTAGGCTGCATGATTCGGTCGCTACACAGAACTCGTAGAAAAAGGCAATAGCTGTTCCTTGTGCGATGTGTTGGAATTCATTTCCAAAATTCGTAAGTGCGACATTTGCACGGCCATTGCTTAAGTGCACAAGACCCCGAGCCACGCAAATACCTTTGTTCAAAAAGAGCTCTATGTTTCCATCCGCTATGCCTTCCCGGTCGCAAAATGTTTCATTCTCCACAAGAACCATTATACTGCAGCGTGGCGGCACAGTTACATCATCATCAACGACGCGGAGTGCAGCAAGACGTCGCTCCTCCGATTCTTCCACAGGTATAGCTTGTTTTGTCGAGAAAGACACACTGGACCGACGTAGGTTAATTATGGCACCGTTAGCTTGTAGAAAATCCATTCCCAATATAAGTTCCCGTGAACATTCTGGCAGTACAATAAAGTCAGAAACATAGGTGAAGCCTTTTATCGTAAGTCTTGCGGTGCATCGGCCAAGGGGCGTAATAAGATGACCGCCTGCCGTGCGTATCTGCGGTCCAGTCCACTGCGTCACAACTTTTTTCAGGTTCTTCGCCATCTTTAAGCTTATTACTGAATAATCAGCGTCAGTGTCGACTAAGGCATTCAGCTCGCATCCGTCTATTATCAACCGCAAATCTGATGTAATCGTTTCGTTCCTGCATCTGTTTACTGGAATTATCTCGTCATCGCACTGGAACCGTGTTGGAGGATCTTCGAAACTCTGGTTATCAGCGGCCTCACCTCCACAGGTCGCTTGCTTCAGTTTTCCTGGTGTGGGCTTGGTGAACGACGCCTAGGCAATCTTGGGGACGCGCGTGGGCTAGGCGATCGGTAGCGCATGGGCGACGGTGACTGATGTTGGCGAGGAGCAATGGGGCTTTGGCGCGTGGACAAGTATTCTTCTATCTCTGCTGGCCGTTCACCGTTTCGGGGACATGGTGCACTTAAGGGAAAACCTCTTAATCCAGCTTGACGGTATGGGCAGAACCTATACAGGTGACCCGCTTCTCCGCAGTGAAAACACAGAGGTCTGCGCTCGTGGTCACGCCAGACGTCGCTTTTCCGGGGCCTTTGTTCCACAAAACGAGGTGCACTACGTGCTGGAGGTGGATAGGCAGCCGGTGGTTCCAACAGACGAGGTGCACTGCGTACTGTCGACGGGTAGGGAACGGTCGTGGCAACTGCTCCACTACTGTGCACCGCGGGTTGCCTGAGTACGTCGGCGTACGTAGGGGTGCCCCGCATCGGCTGTGGCTCACGCTCTGGATCCCTTATGACCTGCCTCAGTTCGTCCCGGACAACGTCGACGATAGATAGTGCAGTTGGAGCCTGAGGTGTCTGCAATTTGTTGAGCTCTTCCTTGATCACTGACCGGATGAGCTCCCGCAGGGCTTCAAGGTCGTTCGGCATGCCTCCAGAGAAGACATGGGCAGGTGCACAGCTTGCCTCCCGGTTGTATTGCCGAGCCCGCTGTTCCAGCGTCTTTTCGATGGTTGTTGCTTCGGTTCGGAACTCTGCGACCGTGCGCGGTGGGTTGCGGACAAGAACTGCGAAGAGTTCTTGCTTAACCCCCCGCATGAGATGGCGCAGCTTCTTATCTTCACTCATGGTGGGATCAGGACGCTTGAACAGGCGGGACATGTCCTCGATGTACATCGCCACGTTCTCGTTTGTGAGCTGGTTCCTAGCTTGAAGGGCAATTTCCGCCTTTTCTTTACGATCCGTGCTGGCGTATGTTGCTAGCAGTTGTCGTCGAAATTCCTCCCAAGAGGACAAAGAGGGTTCGTGGTTCTCATACCACGTTCTTGCGAAGTCCTCCAAAGCGAAATATACGTTACGGAGCTTCTGTCTCTCATTCCATTCATTAAAGCTTGCCACTCTCTCGAACAGTTCCAACCAGTCTTCCACGTCTTCGAACGAGTCTCCATGGAATGTTGGCGGCTTGCGAGGTTGGCTTACGACCAGCTGTGCCGGTGTTACCTGGCTAGTCATTGTGGCGGCGTCCGTTGTCCGAGTTTCCCTTGGCGTGAAGAGAAGAGGGCCGAATTCGGGCGAGTCACCTCGAAGACGGCGGCTGATCCGCTGGTGCACAGGTGTCAGCTCCGCGGGATGGACTCGCTGGTGGTCGGGGCTACGCTGACTTTCGTTCGTGGGGCTTCGACTCATACCCCGCACCTCCACCAGAAATGTAACGATGTTGAGGAACACAGGTTAAGAAAACAACGATATTTAATAAGGGCGAACCTGTGCCCACGACTTAAAGTCACTGCGGTTGTCAAGAATGCCCGGCAGTCGCGTTCTAAAACTGGCGTTCCAACCGTCTTCTTCTTTCTTCTCGAGTCCTGCCTCGTGCGCGTGGCGCATGCGAGCCGGGTCCAACCGGTTGCTCGTGCCACGAAGATCGCTGCCTGTTGCTGCTGAACAACACCACGGAACGGCGTGCACATTGTCCAATACGAAGGGCGCGCAATTTGAATGTGACCAAGTTGTCGCGGCAATATGATAGAGATAGTTGAGGATGTAAAAGCGCTGGGGGTCTTCTATAACAAATTCATGCTATGGGACATGCGTATTGAACATAAAGAAAGCAAGCTTGCTCGAAGAGTAGGTGTCTTAAGGAAAATGAGTGCATATGGGCCAGAAAAACTAAGCTATTATAATACCATGCTTCTTTTGGAATCAAACATTATTTAATTGTCAGTTAGCATGAGGGGCAACCACGGCAACAAATAGAGCTAGGCTAGAAATAGTACGAAAAGGTGTGCTTACAAAAATTGCTTGTAGGGAACCGAGGGGTCGCAGCGGAGCGCCAGAGCAAGAGCAGCAGCTCAGCAGGATTTCCAGAACCGACTAGCGCGTGCCGTGCTTGCGCCGTTAGCACGCACCCCCCAACTTTATTGTCGTCGTCATTCGCAGCCGGCCCCAAGGCGCAGGCTAAGAGCGCCGACCTAAGCGTCCCCGCTTAGCAACGTCGGTGGGCACTCCCCCGCAGGGGCGTCTGCGTAAGCAGGCGTTTGGTGTGTTGCGACACCACGTACCCGAGCACATGAGGGTTGAACCCTCCAGCGTGAAGCCGTGCGCGTCTTAGCCGTGTCCGGGGAAAAGGGGATCCTGGGGGTTGAGCCAATGCTGAGTGCTGAGACCTTTATGGCCCCTCGCCGGAGGCAACACACCTCTTTGGCCTCATCTTCACGTAGACGGCACCCCTGAGGTGACCCACCCAGAGGAAATCAGCTGGTAGCATTTTCCTATCCCCTCTGCGATCTTTTTCTTCTCTATTTTTCTATCCTCACTGTCCTGTCACCTCTTCTCTTCTGTTAATTCCTCACTTTTCATAGGCGGCTTGGGTTAGCCTTGGGTGGGTGCCCTCTCTTGGGTTTATATATAAGGTTATAGCGGCAATGTACGGCTGGAGCCTGCAGCCTTAAACGTGAAGTGCTGCAGCGTCCCCTTGTTGGACTCCGTGTTGGGTGGCTGCCATTGCTGCCGAAGCACACCAAATTGTTATGGGAACGCCCGCTTTTCCTCGGCTTCTTGATCGTCTCCCTCAGTAGCGGGGACGCACCGATGAGTTTTTGAATTTGTTCACCCGGCCTAAAGACATTTTTCCATGATATCAAGTAGTACATAGTGAAAGAACTGAAAGACTAGCGAGAACCATATCCCCATTTGTAGTTGCGAAAACCTTGACCAACACGCTAGGCCCTGGCTACAATGTCACCAAAATGCCTAGCGGGGACCTTCTGCTTGAGCTACGTGATAATGGGCAACACAACAGACTCGGCAAGCTTGTTACTTTTGGTGACGTCCCAGTGACCGTTTCACCGCATCGGTCCATGAACACAGTACGGGGATAGTATCTGAAGCAGACCTCATCGACCTATCTGAAACCGAGTTGTTGGAAGGATGGAAGGAGCAAAACGTCACGAATGTGCAGCGCATCGTTATGAGAAGGGACAACAAAGAAATTCCCACGAAACACCTGATACTTACCTTTGAATTAGGCGTCTTGCCACAAAGCATTGAAACAAGCTACACAAAGATAGCAGTAAGGCCATACATACCAAATCCTAGGCGATGCTACCAATGCCAAAGATTCGGCCATGGCTCGCAGAGCTGCCGTGGTCGACTCACCTGTGCTAAGTGTGGAGTACAAGGCCATGCCTCAGACAATTGCGAGGCCACACCTCACTGCGTTAATTGCTATGGTGACCATCCAGCGTACTCGCGGTCTTGTCCAAGCTGGAAAAAAGAAAAAGATATTCTAACACTGAAAGTCCGTGAAAACATATCATTCAGGGAAGCACGCAAAAGGTGCTCACCATTCCACAGGACCACTCATGCTGAGGCGGCGCGTAAGGGGCAGCGTCGCAGCGGCTACTGCCACCTGCCCAGCCCGCGTGCAGCGAGCTGTCGCTTGTGGCTCCTGGCCCCAGGGTGGAAGGAGCTAAGTCCACTCCACCCAACCAGAAAACAGGCGCGGTTACCTCAGGGTTGCCGGCACCGCAACAGTCCTCGGTGGCAGCCTGCGCTACGCGTAGTGAACCCGCAGGCCTGCCAGCAGCTCCCACTGTGGGTGCCGTCAAGGCTGCCTCACCCTCACCGGCCCCAGCTAGCGCTGGAAACAGCCGGCGCAGCTCGGGCCCAAAGGCAGCCCCATCGACCTTCGGGCTGGAGGCCGCAAATGTCTCGTCCTTCGCGGCGAGACTTTCACGTGAAAGTTCTCGCTCGCAAGAGCGCGTGTCCGGCGGCTCACAAGAGGCAATGGACATACACCCACCCCGACGGCGCACCAAGCGCCTAAGGGGCGGCGAGGCTCCCTCGACCGCTTCAGAAAGGACAAATCCCGAGTTACGGGGCCTGGAAAGGGCTCTGTAATCTAAAGCAACATCTCCTTTTTTAGTACACACAGCACCAATTTACTTTCATTATGGATACACAAATCATACAATGGAACGTCAGAGGCCTTCTTAGGAACCTCGACGATGTCCAAGAACTTCTTTACCAACACAATCCAAAAGTGCTGTGTGTACAGGAAACACACTTAAAATCAAAACATACAAACTTTCTCCGACAGTATGTTACGTTTCGTAAAGATCGCGATGATGCTCTCGCATCATCATGCGGTGTTGCCATTGTAATACACAAAAGCATAGCATGTCAACGTTTGCAGCTGCAAACGCCCCTTGAAGCAGTGGCAGTTGGACTGGTTCTTCTAAACAAACTCATCACCATCTGCTCACTTTACATACCCCCCCATTACCATTTACATAAACATGAATTTCAGTCCTTTACAGATAAATTGCCAGAACCATATCTTGTTCTTGGCGATTTCAATGCTCACAGCAGTCTGGGGGGTGACTCTCGTATCGATGCGCGAGGTCGTCTTGTTGGACAATTTCTTTTCTCCTCGGGCGCGTGTCTCCTGAACAAGAAGGAACCTACATTTTACTGTCTCGCAAACAGAACCTTTTCTTCTATTGATCTTAGCATAGCTTCCCCGTCTCTATTATCTGAACTTAAATGGGAAGTTACCAAAAATCCTTACGGGAGCGATCACTTCCCAATACTACTGCGAACAACAAAAACTGAGCCTTCACCACAAGCCCCTCGATGGAAGATTGATACAGCCGATTGGGAGAAATTTCGTACTCTTACTAGTAGTATCTCCTGGGCCAACATGTCTTCGTTAAAAATTGATGCTGCTGTGGAATATTTTACTTCCTTCATAATTGATGCCGCTTCAAAATGCATATCCGAAATAAGTGGTGCGGCATGCAAACGCCGTGTCCCATGGTTCAACGCCGAATGTAGGAGTGTTCGTAGGAAACAGAACAAAGCGTGGGGGTTGCTACGCGATTCTCCTACTGCGGAGAATCTTATCAATTTTAAGAATATAAAATCACAAGGCAGGAGAACGCGCCGACAGGCCAGGAGAGAGAGTTGGCAGAGAGAGAGAGAGAGAAATAACTTTATTTAGGAAAAATAGGGTTAAGGGGGCCGGAGGGTGGGTCCTTAGTCCAGGACTCCAGTGGCCACCGCCACACGCCGTGCCACGCAGTTGGCAGAAGTTTTTATCAGGTATACACTCGTATACAGATGAGGCCAAAGTCTGGAACAGGGTTAACAAGGTGAGAGGACGACAAACATATTCATTCCCTTTGGTAAACACACAGGGCGACAGCTTGGAAGACCAACCAAACCATCTGGGTGCACATTTTGAACATGCGTCCAGTTCAATGCACTATTCTCCAGAATTTGCAAAATTCAAAGCAGCAATCGAAAAACAAAAAACTAGACCGAAAGAGCACCGCGAACAAGCCTTATAACTTACCTTTCTCTTTAGCAGAGCTTCATGCATCACTCGCCTGTTGCAACCAATCAGCCCCAGGCTCTGACCGCATATTATATGTAATGTTGAAGAACCTGCCTTCCGAAACGAAGAAAACCCTTGTCTGTCTGTATAACTCTATATGGACTTCCGGCGAGATCCCCTCTGCCTGGAAAGAGGCCATAGTGATCCCTATCCTGAAGCAGGGGAAGGATCCATCGTCTGTATCGAGTTATCGGCCGATAGCGCTAACAAGCTGTCTCTGCAAAGTCTTCGAAAAATTATAAACCGTCGCCTATTACATTTCCTACAATCAAACAAACTGCTTGCCCCATACCAGTGTGGCTTTCGCGAGGGTCGATCCACCACTGACTATTTGATATGTATTGAGGCGCAGATACGCGAAGCTTTTGTTCACAAACAGTTCTTCCTGTCTGTATTCTTAGGCATGGAAAAGTCCTATGACACGACATGACGGTTTCGCATACTGAGAGACCTCTCCCACTTTGGTATACGTGGTAATATGTAAAATGTGATTGAGAGTTATCTGCTGAATCGCACATTCCGTGTTCGAGTTGGCAATTTTTTATCACGACCTTTTGTGCAGGAAACTGGTGTACCCCAAGGAGGCGTGCTCAGTTGCACACTCTTTATCGTTAAAATGAACACGCTTTGTGCTTCGTTACCACCAACTATTTTTTATTCCATCTACGCGGACGATGTACAGATAGGCTTCAAGTCCTGTAACCTCGCAGTGTGCGAGAGACAGGTACAGCAAGGGCTGAACAAAGTGTCCAAGTGGGGAGACGAAAACGGGTTCAAATTAAACCCCCACAAAAGTTCTTGTGTTCTTTTCACCAGGAAGAAAGGTCTCGTTGCAGATCCCACTATCACAATGTATGGACAACAAATACCTATAAACAAAGAACACAAATTCTTAGGCATCATACTTGACTCGAAGCTTACTTTCATTAACCACATAAAACATCTCAAGGCGAAATGCCTAAAAACAATGAACTTACTGAAAATTTTATCTCACACATCGTGGGGCAGCGACTGGAAGTGTTTACTGAATCTTCACAAGAGCCTCATTCGGTCACGTTTGGACTATGGTGCCGTAGTATATCACTCCGCCGCCCCGAGCGCGCTAAAAATGCTAGATCCTGACCATCATCTAGGTATCCGCCTGGCCACTCGCGCATTCAGAACAAGCCCCGTCGAAAGTTTATACGTAGAATCAAATGAGTGGTCACTCCATCTCCAGAGAACATACATCAGCTTCATCTACTTTCTCAAAGTACACTCCGATCGCGAACATACTTGTTCTACAACCCTTAATGATTTGAAGTGTGCAATGCTTTTCTATAGTCAACCTCCTATGAGGCGGCCTTTCTCACTGTGTGTAAGAGACCTTAGCGAAAAGATGGATGTCCCACTTCTAGAACATCGTCTAATGCCTCCAGCTAAGCTGTCACCGCCCTGGGAGTGGCAGGTGATAGAATGTGATCTATCCTTTGTAGAGGTCACAAAGCACGCTTCCGAACTTGAAATTGCAATAGTTAATTGCAGGAACCATGAGGGAAGTAGTTGCCCAATAGTGCACCAGGGAGGCCAATTTCTGTTCTGGTGAGGGAGTGACGCTGCTGAACCTTAGTGGGCCTTCCTAATTTGGCTGCACCTGGACAGGAATAGCCCCACTAGCACTCGGCAATATATGTGTATATATATACTGCAATGGGGATGATTGCCTAGCAGTACTCGATCTAGTGTTTCAGCGGTAGAACGAAAAAAGGCAATGGGAGCAATGGCGAAGCGGGCGAGCAAGCGTTGCTTGTCTCCTTCTTCCACCTTCACCAGCACCGTGGTCGGTGCATTCAGTACAAAGTATATATATATATATATATATATATATATATATATATATATATACTTGTGCACTTTTTAGTATTAATCTGGAGACCAGCATCTGAAAGGCATTGGAGGACTTCGTCTAATCTCTGTAGGTGTTGGCTGAAGCTGGAAGAAAAAACAACGATGTCATCCAGATAACAGAGGCAGGTCTTCCACTTAAGGCCACAAAGAACAGTGTCGATCACACGCTCAAACGTGGATGGATCGTTGCACAGGCCAAACGGCATTACATTAAATTCATAAAGTCCGTCCGGCGTGGCGAAAGCGGTTTTCTCTTTGTCAGCCTCGTTCATGGGAATTTGCCAATATCCCGATCGCAGATCAAGGCTGGAAAAATATTCCGCTCCTTGTAGTGTATCTAAGGCGTCGTCAATTCGAGGCATGCGATACACATCCTTGCGTGTAATCTTATTGAGCGCTCAATAATCAACGCAAAAGCGAGCGGAACCATCCTTTTTCTTCACCAGAACGACAGGAGACGCCCAGGAACTGGATGAAGGTCGTATAATATTTCGTGCTAGCATGTCATCAACTTGTTCAATGATCTTCCGTTCCGACTGCGAAACACGATATGGGCGACGGCGTATAATTGCAGAACCGTCGGTTTCGATGCGGTGTGCAGCTACGGATGTCTGGCCCAATGCGGTGGCACAGCTATCAAAGCAGGATTTGTGCTTAGCCAAAAGGGCGAGTAACGCATCCGACTGGGCAGCGGTTAGGTCACAACCAATTAGGGCTCGGAGAGAAGAAGAATCCAAACCTGAGGTTGGTACTGGTGACGAAGAAGGGGAAAGCGCTGCGACAGAGATCAGTGGCGGGTCGGTGAAGGTTGCCACGGTCATCCCTTTGGGCAACAGCACAGGATCTGGGGTTGTGTTGCAGGCGTACAGGAGAGCTCGGCCACATGAAAACCGCACGAGACAAGGGGCGACTAGAATTCCTCGTGAAGTGCAGCGTGAAGAGCGGGTAACCAGTGCGTCTCCATCGGTTAGCTGGCCGGATGTGACAGCTACAATGTGCTCGTGACCAGGGTGCAGGACGTATTCTGCAGCGACAGCCAAGTTCAAGATGGAGGGTGACGACTCCAAAATAGGTGCATCCGTGGTATCTGTGTTGTGGACGACTTTCTCCCTACATGATATAACAGCGGAGGCAGAATGCAGGAAGCCCCAACCGAGAATAAGTTCATGGATGCACGCGGGTAGCACAATCATCTCAATGTGGTGACGAATGCCGTCGATCAAAACACGAGCCGTACATTGTCCGTCGGGGTGAATGGGTACGTTATTAGCGCCGCGTAAAACGGGTCCAAGATAAGGCGTTCTGACTTTATGGAGCCGTGAGCACAAATCACTACGCAGAACGGAAACAGCGGCACCAGTATCGACGAGAGCTTGCACAGGAACACCTTCGAGAGTTACAGATAGCATATTGGCCGGGCGACAAGGAGGTATTTCCGAAGTTCGACAGGACGCAGTTTCCCCTCCAAAAACTGCAATCCTTAGTTTTCCGAGTGTTGGTCAGCAAGGCGGGAGATGGGGCGAAGCGGTGATGCAGAGCGGCGGTAGGGTGAAGGAGAATGTCGTCAAGCCGAACGGGAGCCCTGAGGCAGACGTGGAGACGCTGGAGGAGATGGAGAACGACGCTGCGTAAAAGCGGCCGGGCCTGGGTAGTAAGCGTCGTGTCGTCGGTTCTCGTCCCGCTTGAAATCGGCATAGCCTCGGCTTACATCCAGCTGGCGGCGACGGCAGTAACGCGATATGTGGCCCCGTATACCGCAGTAAAAGCAGACCGGACGAGGTGGACGCCACGGAATATACGAAGGTGCAGCAGGTGCTCGGGCGCCCATAGAGGTCAAATGGCCGCAGGTGAGGTCAGGAGGCCCAGAAGGGACAGTAGCAGGTGGCATTGCAGCGACTTCCGCGTATGTGGGCATCAGGGAACGCTGCTGGGGCAACAGACGTTGTCGGTGTCGTCATGGCTGCCAACTCCTCCTTCACAAGGTTGCGCAAGTCGAACGTTGGCGATGGGGCGGGAACAACAGTGGTTCGCCGCTGTTGCTGCTCCTGAAGTTCTTCGCGAATAATAGAGCGGATAAGAGCACGTAAATCAGAATGAGGTGGCATTGGAAGGTCGCTGTCACGGTGAAGACGGAGGGCCTGAAGCTCGTCCAAGCGCTGGCACGTCGATGTAATATCGTGAACCGAGGTAGGATTTTGGACAGCTAAGGCGTTGAATGCGATGGAACCAATGCCTTTAAGAATATGGCGAATGCGTTCGGCTTCCGTCATTCCAACGTTGGCGCGGCGGCATAGGGCCAGGACATCTTCGATGTACGATGTATATGACTCTTGTGGAAGTTGAACACGCGCAGCGAGCTTCTGTTTGGCCACTTCTGAACGGCCAGATGAAGACGCGAAAATTTGCCGCAAGCTGGTAGTAAACGCTGACCAGTCGGCGAAGTGAGTTTCGTGGTTAAAATACCACGGCTTCGCAACGTGGGTCAGATAGAATGCGACGTTAGTCAACTTCTGTCTATCGGTCCACCCATTGGCCGAACTCACGCGGTTGTAGTTGTCGAGCCAGTCCTCGACGTCTTCCCCGCGGAGACCCGCAAAGACTGGTGGATCACGATGAGGGGTGGTAATGGTGCACGATGTCAGTGCAGCCGATGTCGTAGGAACAGGAGCGTTAGGGGTAGCGATAGTGCCGGCGGCCGACGCAGGGGTGGTCATAGCTGTGGGGGTGGCCGGGCGCAGGCGGCGACCGGAACGTAGCTCCAGGTAGGGCAGGAACGCAGGAGGACGTCGGGATCTTGACGCGCCTCCACCACTTTGAAAGACGGAAGACGACCAGGACAGGCAGCACTGGCAGACCCGCTTATTCCACCGGCACGGCCGAGGCTCAAACATGAAGAAGTAGAGAAACAGGGATGATGATGGCTATATACAAATAAGAACGATGAAGTACGTGAAATGTGTTTACAATACATACATCGTTCCCCACTCAATGACATCGCCCACTCCCAAGCGCGCGCACTAACCTACCGTGCGGGAGCAGGGGCGAGCTCAGAGGCCGGGGTTCTCGAGTTTTGGGACACTCTCATTACTTTCAACGAAATAACTAAGCACAATCACCTGGGTAGGAGGACCTATCCTCCACCTCATAGTAAAGTGTCTAGACCTCTGTCGTCCACTTTATGCATGCTTCAGACTAAGTCCTATCCCAACCTGGCCTTTTTTCATTCGATCACTCCAGAGGCTACTCTACTTGCCCCGACTGTGCGGTTGTTAGCAATCTAGAACACATGCTCTGGTGATGCCCCTCGTTACAGGGGCCCAATCGCATCACGGAAGAAGAATGGAGCTCCGCCATCCAGAGCTCAGAACTGTCACGACAAACTTGGGCTGTCCAGAGAGCCCACGATGCGGCAGATAGGCTCGGCGTACCTGTCCCCACGTGTGAGCAGCCCGCAGCTCTGCCCTAGGGCAGGGCTTCTCAGGACCTATTGAATAAAGTTCTTTGTCTGTGTGTCGATCATTTCTTTTATTCAATTAGTAAGTGCAAGTAAATTCCCCTATGTTGTCCTTGGTGTCATTGTTTGTTGGCTTCTTGTGATATGTTTAGTAATAATCGGGCCACTCGCTTCCCTTTCTGATCGGTCATTACATAACGAGGGCTCGAATCCGGCAACATTGATGCCTTCAGGTAGCATACGTGGGTTTATTGACCTGTTGCCATCACCCAATAAGATTACGTGCTCGTGAGTGAGTGAAATAACGTTTATTGGAGGGCCGGCGAGGACGCGAACTCGTTGCGCACCCGGCTAGTCCCACCTCTGGACTCGTGAGGCCTGGGGCAGAAAGGATGTTCCACAGCCACCTCTATGGTTTGTGAGTGGTGGCGCTGGCTAACATTCCCAGGGTTAGTTCAGTTGTAGAACATAAATACTCCAGAAAGCGGACGGTAAAACTGCTCCACGGTGGCTCATTTTTAAGCGCATCGCACGCGTAATGCGAGCACGTGGATTCGTTCCCCACCTGCGGACAGTTGTTTCTTCATCCATTTTCATTTCCATTAATTTATCATGTCTTTAATGCAATCCGTACGTACAAGTAATTTCCCCTATGTTGTCCTTGGCGTCATTGTTTGTTTGCTTCTAATGATATGATTAATTATAATCGGGCCCCTCGGTTCCCTTTAATCACTTCTATATATATATATATATATATATATATATATATTGCGCGCAAGCGTTAGAGCCGACCGTTTAATCAGTTCAGGGACCTGGACTGACCTACTAGACAGCGTTGTTAAGGATGCCCCACTGCATCGGGCCTCTTCTTCACTACAATTACCCAAGGGGCGAAAAGGGAGCCGTCGGGCTACCTAACAGTTCGTCACTATTAGTGTATCGTAATACGGCTTGTAGCGTTCGATGTTGCCAGTGTCGCGTCCGCGACGGCGCATGTCCGAAAATCGTTCAATGGGCTCAATCACATAGTTGACGGGTGATTCACGCTCGACGATGCGGTAGGGACCTTCATACTTGGGCATTAACTTGAAAGACAAACCAGGTGCAGCGAAAGGAACTGAGAGCCACACAAGCGCTCCAGGAAGAAAGGTAGGCGCAGAGGTGGTGTCAACGTGAGTCTTCTTATGACGCTCTTGGTCATTGGAGGTAAAGGCCCAGGCGAGTTCGCGGCACTCTTCGGCATGTCTCACGGTATCAGAAATGGTCGCACATTCAGATGCGTCGGACCGGTATAGTCGCATTGTGTCCATTGTGTGCAATGGGTGCCGGCCGTACAATAAGATATATGGTGAAAAACCAGTAGCGCTTTGCGTAGCGGTATTGTACACGAAGGTTACGAAGGGAAGAATCGCGTCCCAGTTCGTGTGGTCGGAGGAGACGTACACTGCATGTCGCCGAGCATACGGTTGAATCATTCCGTGAGTTCATTGGTTTGGCGATGGTACGCCGTTGTTGTGCGATGAACAACGTGATACTCTTTGAGAACAGCTTTAACAACTTCGCAGAGGAAGACAAGTCAGCGGTCACTGAGCAGCTCCTGGGGTGGCCCATTACGTAGGGTGAATCGACGAAGCAGGAAGGAGGCAATGTTGCGCACTCTAGCTGCCGGAAGTGCCGGAATTTCAGCGTATCACGCAAGGCGGTCAGCTGCCACAATGGCCCAGCTGCCCAGGGACCCGTACAAATCTATACCGACGCGCCCTAAGGCGCAAGGTAAAGGTTGCAGCCAAGCTGGCGAGAGGCATGCATGGTGAAGATTTCCGGCGCTGGAAATCGGGATAAGAGCGTACGTACTTTTGAACGTAGCTGTAGTACATCCCTTGCAAGTAGGACAGCTGTTGAAGGCGCTGGTAAGTCTTTAAAACGCCAGCCTTGGCATACTGGGAATCGGCGTGGAAAGCTGCGCATATTTCGGAACGCAGGCTGCGAGGCACTACCAACAACCACTGGCGTCCGTCGGAGGTGTAATTGCGCCGGTGAAGCAGGTCGTCGCGAATGGCGAAATGGTGAGCTTGACGGCGCAACGCGTGGTTTGTTGACCTGGTCGCTGGATCAGAGAACCAGCCTATAATCGACGCAATCCAGGGGTCCTTGCGCTGCTCGGAAACGATGGTGCGACGGTCAGTGGAAGCAGGGGCGGATCCAGGTTTTTTCTGAGGGGGAGGGGGTCAGCTTCTGTCAATGATGATGATGATGATGATGATAGTAGCCTTTATCATTTACCGAAATTCACCGTTTCTGCTCACGATAAACCCGCGTTTTATACGGCTAGAGCAACACCTGTAGCCCGCCGTGGTGGCTCAGTCAGTTGAGGCATTGCGCTGCTGAGCACGAGATCGCGCGTGGCATACTGGCCGCGGCCGCCGAATTTCGATGTAGGCGAAATGCAAAAACGCACGTGTGCTTGCGTTGTAGTGCACGTTAAAGAACCCCTGGTGGTCAAAGTTAATCCGAAGTCTTCCACTACGGCGCGTCTCATAATAGACGTCTCATAAGCCCTATAGTGAAGCCAGGTATCGGTTTCTCCGAGCTTATAGGAAAAGGACGTTACCCAATACAGCCATGTGCTTGGCGGCTCTGCCTGATAATGCAGGTTGTTCAAAGCTAAGCTTTATGGTTTTCTTAAAATTAGGCACTGGGAGGCACGCGAAGACCACCTGTGCAAATAAATTGTGTGGCCAGGGGGCACAAAGTGAGATGATAATTATCGCTGTGAGCAGCCCAATTAACTAAAATTGAACAATTATTTTTGTCGACTGCAGTAAGTGGGTATTTTTGTATTGAAAACTTAGAGGCAGTCATGTTTCTACACAGTATCAGTCGGAATTAAGAATTATTCTAGCGTGTTCGTGCTCCGAGATATCAGACTCCAAATTTCAATTGCGCTGCACAGAGTTATCGACTCGACGCGAGAGCGGTTTATGCTTTGCGTTGCTGTGGAAGGGAGGCATTTTGAACATTTTTAGGGCATTGACATCTTGATGGGTGAAGTGTTGTCATGAGATTTGTGCATGACAACACCAAAGTTAAAGCGGCAGTATGAAATATTGGTTAGCATAGCTAAAAATGTTTCTGCTGTTGATGGTGCAGTTGTTGCTTTTGATTTCAATAAAACTTACAATACGTGGAAATCAGCAGTCACTTTATTTGCATAGCCCAAACAAGGACCATGCCCAGTCGTCTAGTCACCATTATCTCGGCATGGCAGCTGCCGCCATCTTTACAGGCTGCGCGGTCGCATGTTACGACAGCGGTTACGGGTTCTTCGATTTTTTTTATTTCGCCAGCCATGAGGGGAATGGGGGTACTTATTACCTTTGCCAATGCCTCCGCCGCGTTGTCAGACTAAACGCTGCACCCAACAGCCGCGTCACATCAGGTACGAGCTTTGCGCTGATCCTCACTCTCTTGCATGCGTAATCATGCGAACGACAATTAAAATTTGGAGTTGGATATATCGGAGCATAGACATGCTAGAAGAATTCTTCCAAGTGAAACTGTGCAGAAACACGACTGCCTCTAACTTTTGAATACAAACATACACACTTACTGCAGTCTATAAAAAGTTAATTATTCAATTTTAGTTGATTCGGTTGCTGACAGCGATAATTATCTCACTTTGTGTCCCCCTGGCCACACAACTTATTTGCGCAGGTGGTCTTCACGTGCCTCCCAGTGCCTAATTTTAAGAAAACCATAAAGCTTGATTTTGAACACCCGGTATATCAGCCTGTATTGTTTCTTAAAATAAAATTTGGGATGGTCTGTCACAGGTTCGTTATAAATGGGTAAGCACGGGTCCGTCTTTGGAGTTCTGTTGGGACACCTTGATTTCTTTCCTTAAGAAGATTCTTTGTGTTCGGCTGAGACACCTTCGTTTCAACGCGGCAACCACTACGCTGGTTGTTTACGATATGCGAATCACCGCGTATCAAGACTCACGACGCCACCTACAAGAAGAACTATGTGGCGTAGTAGCCATGAGCGCGAGGCAGCGTCTTCATGTTTTGTTTCCCATGCGACGTCATCCTTTTACACAAGGCGCGCATCTGCTCCCGTTTCTCTAACCACGCGACGCCATCCTAGGCCCGCGCGCTGGCGTTGGCCGCTGACGTCCCGCTCCCCCACTTCTCAGCCGCGGCTCTAGGCTTCGCCCCGCTCCGCGAGAACGCCCACTCAGATAAACGGATCCGGCGGGCTTGAGCCTCCTATGCCTAATGCCCGACAATAAAACTGCGAAGTTACAATGAAAAACTTGTCGCGTACGAACGGTACTGTGCTCGTACCGGATATTGTCAACGTGTAACTGTGATCACAATGAGTGCTACAGTTAAAAAAAGTTGCCTATGCGTAGTTCTTAGTTTAGCTGTTACTTGTTATTATCTATATATGAAAACTTCAGCAAGAGATCTTTCATTAAGCAGGTTGGTCGCAGAACCGATGACAGCCAATGAGGCAACCGTTGACACCCCAAGGGGAAACTAAGTTAATCAGGCGCGAAGGCGCTCGAGCGGACATCGGCGTGCTTGGCAAATGGGACGTCACCTCGTTCATTCGACGCCACCGACGGGACGAGTAAGGCAGGGCCGGCGCCAGGAGGTCCAAGGTGTTCATGAGAAAAATTAACTACGGCAACTTCGCGACACCACACCCCTACGGAGTACAACTAAGCTTGTGAGCGAGCTACCTTTACTTATACATGGCTGATACCACTCGTACTCACGAAAAATAATTTTGAATAATTCTGGTGGCCATATTCTTTTTTGACAAGGCCATCCTCCTATCAGTGAGGGAGCGATAAAGAAATCTGAGGGGGGGGGGGGGGTCAGGACATGCGGACATCCCCCCTGGATCCGCGCCTGAGTGGAAGACACAGTACACCGAGATATATTGTTGTCAGCCAAGGAAGCGCGTGAGAGGGCATCGGCGTCTGAAAGGTGCCGTCCGCTGCGGTAGAGTACGCGGATGTCGTAGTCTTGCAGGCGAAGTGCCCAACGTGCAAAACGGCCGGAGGGATATTTCAATGGCACCAGCCAACATGGTGCGTGGTGGTCCGTGATGACATCAAATCGGCGGCCATACAAAATATGGGCGGAACTTATTAAGAGCCCAGATGATCGCGAGACATTCTTTTTCTGTCAAGGTGTAGTTATTCTCGGCTTTCGCAAGCGTTCGAATGCCACAAGCAACGACATACTCAGGGAACCCTTGCTTACGTTGTGCGAGGACAGCGCCAAGGCCAACACCGCTGGCATCTGTGTGTACACCTGTAGGGGCCGTCGGGTCGTAGTGGCGCAAAATTGGGTGGGAAGTCAGCAAACGACCAAGACTCGTGAACGCGTCGTCGCACTCTGATCACCACGAGGTGAGGAGCCCGTTGCTCCCTAGGAGCTTCGTCATGGGCGATACGATGGCGGCGAAATGCTGAATGAAGCTTCTGAAGTATGATCACAGACCGATGAAACTGCGCCATTCTTTGATGGACGTTGGCTTGGGAAATTTGGCAACGCCGCCAAGTTTGTCGGGGTAGGGGAGAGTTTCGTCCTTGGATACGACATAGCCAAGTATTATGTGTTGCCGTGCAGCAAATTGGCACTTCTCTATGCTTAATTGCAGGCCGGCGTTCGATAAACACGTCAAAACACCCTGGAGGCGTTCGAGGTGCGTGGTGAAGTCGGGCGCGAAAACCACAATGTCGTCAAGATAACACAAACATTTGTGTCACTTAAGCCTCGCAGAACTGTGTCCATCATGTACTCGAATTTCGCGGGTGCATTACAGAGTCCAAAAGGCTTGACGTTAAACTCGTACAAGCCGTCGGGCGTGATAAAGGCTGTTTTCGGCCGACGAACTTCTTCCATAGGCACTTGCCAATACCCGGAGCGCAAATCCAGAGATGAAACGAACTCGGCTCCTTGCAGGCCGTCAGTTGCGTCGTCTACGCGTGGTAGGGGATAGACGTCCTTGCGAGTGATCTTGTTGAGCCGGCGATAAGCGACGCAAAACCTTACCGAGCCGTCCTTCTTTGTAACAAGGACGACAGGAGAAGCCCATGGACTTTTCGTCGTATTACTTCGGCTCGAAGCATGTCGTCGACTTGCTCGTTAATCACACGACGTTCGCTGGCAGAAACGCGATACGGGCGTTGTCGCAATGCTGGGTGGGAGCCAGTGTCGATGGGGAGCCTTACAGTTGAAGTCCAACCCAAGGAAGCTTGCCCCACGTCGACAGACAGACAGACAGACAGACAGACAGACAGACAGACAGACAGACAGACAGACAGACAGACAGACAGACAGACAGACAGACAGACAGACAGACAGACAGACAGACAGACAGACAGACAGACAGACAGACAGACAGACAGACAGACAGACAGACAGACAGACAGACAGACAGACAGACAGACAGACAGACAGACAGACAGACAGACAGACAGACAGACAGACAGACAGACAGACAGACAGACAGACAGACAGACAGACAGACAGACAGACAGACAGACAGACAGACAGACAGACAGACAGACAGACAGACAGACAGACAGACAGACAGACAGACAGACAGACAGACAGACAGACAGACAGACAGACAGACAGACAGACAGACAGACAGACAGACAGACAGACAGACAGACAGACAGACAGACAGACAGACAGACAGACAGACAGACAGACAGACGGACGGACGGACGGACGGACGGACGGACGGACGGACGGACGGACGGACGGACGGACGGACGGACGGACGGACGGACGGACGGACGGACGGACGGACGGACGGACGGACGGACGGACGGACGGACGGACGGACGGACGGACGGACGGACGGACGGACGGACGGACGGACGGACGGACGGACGGACGGACGGACGGACGGACGGACGGACGGACGGACATGAACTTTATTTGGTCCTGAGGAACTACGTGTGGACCCCCCGTGGGAAGTCCGTAGTAGTCGCTGGCCGCGTCCACGTAGGGGCAGGAAGACCGTGGTCCTCCACCCTTTCCCAGGCCCTCTGGACAGCCTGGACTTGGACAGAGAGCACGCTGCTTTTAAGGGAATTGTCCCAATCCGCTTCTTTGTTTAACGGTGCGTTACGTAACGCAGACCAACAGCCTCACAGAGGGTCTTAACAGAACTATCTAGACATGCTTGCTATGTATGTTTCCGCCGACCAACGTCGAAAGACCAACGAAATTCTCCCAAGAGGGACAGCAGCTGGGAACGCTGGGCCGCTGTAAGGGTTCTAGCGATGGAGGAACCAAATAAATCTGTGGGCAATGCGTCAGATGTAGAAACAACACTTAGCGTACGGTAGGTTGCCCAATTCGGGTAGTCGGGCACGTCGATAAATAGCACGACGTCGATGGCTTCCACGGTAGCAACACATTCTCCTCGGAGCAGCATGACAGGGTATGGGCACGAGTAGCAAACGAAAATTGTGCTAGTGCCCTTGATGATGTCCACGCTCGCAGAGTGCTACGCTCGAACGCATACTAGAGCTTCGATCCTGTACCCAAAACCTCCACCACTTGTAAAGGTGTTTATTGCGCGTTCATGTTAGAGCTGACCATTGGATCAGTGCAGGGAACCGCGAGCGCTAGCGGCGTGGTCCGAGCGTTGCGCTGGAGAGAATGACCCACTTGACAGCGCTGGTAAGGATGCACCACTGCATCGCCCCTCTTCTTCACTACAATATATATACCCCTCTCTTGTTACGGGGAAAGAGAGGTCTAAATGATTTCTACAGAATATTTACAAAGCGCGCACTGGCACACAAGGTTCAAAACCAGCCCGCGCGACATCAGAGAGCGTCATCGTGCCCTATATTGTCCTCAGCGTTGTCTCGAGCATTGCTTGGTAACATGACCCCCTTCGGCGAAGGCGCCGTCCCGATGCTTGCTCGATTGTCCGAGTGGTATCGCTTAAGGGGTGTGGTGTGGACGACATCGGTTGAAGGTCGAGACGTGGTCGAATCGAGGGGCGTGATTTCATATGTGACGTCGGGTCACTTGGAGTAAGACCCGGTACGGGCCAGAGTAAGGCGAAATCAACTTTTCGCAAAGGCGAACTCGCTGTGAGGGTGTCCAAAGAAGGACCATATCACCAAGGTTGAAGTGGGCATTGTGGTAGCCGGCATCATAGAAGCGTCGTGGCTTTTCCTGCGAAGCGGTAAGGCGCAGGCATGCAATCTGTCTGGCCTCTACAGCTAGGAAGATCGCGGCACGACCGTATTCTGACGACGAGTCAAGAATGACGGGAAGCAGTGTGTCAAATGGCAGAGTGTGATTTCTTACGTACAATTGATAAAACGGAGAAAAACCCACACAGTCAAGTCGGGAAGAGTTATAGGCAAATGTGACGAAGGGCAGAGCGGCGTCCCACTCATGATGGTCGGCGGAAACATACATAGCAAGCATGTCTGTGATAGTTCTGTTAAGACCCTCTGTGAGGCTGTTGGTCTGAGGGTGGTACGCCGTAGTCAACTTTTGTTTTGTAGCGCAGGAGTGCAAGTGGTCCTGGACAACCTTCGATATGAAATAGCCGCCCCGATCTGTGAGCAGGTGTGAAGGAGCGCCGTGGTGAAGAAGTATAACGCCTTCTAGCAGGAAGTCGACAACGTCGGTTGTACAACTGGTTGGCAGCGCCCGACTGATCGCGTACCGGGTCGTGTAGTCGGTAGCGACTGTTATCCACTCATTGCTGCAGACAGAGAGCGAAAATGGGCCAAGAAGGTCAAGGCCAACCCTAAAGAATTGGGTTGGCCTTGACAGTGCCTAATTTTAAGAAAACCATAAAGCTTGATTTTGAACACCCGGTATATCAGCCTGTATTGTTTCTTAAAATAAAATTTGGGATGGTCTGTCACAGGTTCGTTATAAATGGGTAAGCACGGGTCCGTCTTTGGAGTTCTGTTGGGACACCTTGATTTCTTTCCTTAAGAAGATTCTTTGTGTTCGGCTGAGACACCTTCGTTTCAACGCGGCAACCACTACGCTGGTTGTTTACGATATGCGAATCACCGCGTATCAAGACTCACGACGCCACCTACAAGAAGAACTATGTGGCGTAGTAGCCATGAGCGCGAGGCAGCGTCTTCATGTTTTGTTTCCCATGCGACGTCATCCTTTTACACAAGGCGCGCATCTGCTCCCGTTTCTCTAACCACGCGACGCCATCCTAGGCCCGCGCGCTGGCGTTGGCCGCTGACGTCCCGCTCCCCCACTTCTCAGCCGCGGCTCTAGGCTTCGCCCCGCTCCGCGAGAACGCCCACTCAGATAAACGGATCCGGCGGGCTTGAGCCTCCTATGCCTAATGCCCGACAATAAAACTGCGAAGTTACAATGAAAAACTTGTAGCGTACGAACGGTACTGTGCTCGTACCGGATATTGTCAACGTGTAACTGTGATCACAATGAGTGCTACAGTTAAAAAAAGTTGCCTATGCGTAGTTCTTAGTTTAGCTGTTACTTGTTATTATCTATATATGAAAACTTCAGCAAGAGATCTTTCATTAAGCAGGTTGGTCGCAGAACCGATGACAGCCAATGAGGCAACCGTTGACACCCCAAGGGGAAACTAATTTAATCAGGCGCGAAGGCGCTCGAGCGGACATCGGTGTGCTTGGCAAATGGGACGTCACCTCGTTCATTCGACGCCACCGACGGGACGAGTAAGGCAGGGCCGGCGCCAGGAGGTCCAAGGTGTTCATGAGAAAAATTAACTACGGCAACTTCGCGACACCACAGCCCTACGGAGTACAACTAAGCTTGTGAGCGAGCTACCTTTACTTATACATGGCTGATACCACTCGTACTCACGAAAAATAATTTTGAAGAATTCTGGTGGCCATATTCTTTTTTGACAAGGCCATCCCCCTATCAGTGAGGGAGCGATACAGAAATCTGAGGGGGGGGGGGGGGTCAGGACATGCGGACATCCCCCCTGGATCCGCGCCTGAGTGGAAGACACAGTACACCGAGATATATTGTTGTCAGCCAAGGAAGCGCGTGAGAGGGCATCGGCGTCTGAAAGGTGCCGTCCGCTGCGGTAGAGTACGCGGATGTCGTAGTCTTGCAGGCGAAGTGCCCAACGTGCAAAACGGCCGGAGGGATATTTCAATGGCACCAGCCAACATGGTGCGTGGTGGTCCGTGATGACATCAAATCGGCGGCCATACAAAATATGGGCGGAACTTATTAAGAGCCCAGATGATCGCGAGACATTCTTTTTCTGTCAAGGTGTAGTTATTCTCGGCTTTCGCAAGCGTTCGACTGCCACAAGCAACGACATACTCAGGGAACCCTTGCTTACGTTGTGCGAGGACAGCGCCAAGGCCAACACCGCTGGCATCTGTGTGTACACCTGTAGGGGCCGTCGGGTCGTAGTGGCGCAAAATTGGGTGGGAAGTCAGCAAACGACCAAGACTCGTGAACGCGTCGTCGCACTCTGATCACCACGAGGTGAGGAGCCCGTTGCTCCCTAGGAGCTTCGTCATGGGCGATACGATGGCGGCGAAATGCTGAATGAAGCTTCTGAAGTATGATCACAGACCGATGAAACTGCGCCATTCTTTGATGGACGTTGGCTTGGGAAATTTGGCAACGCCGCCAAGTTTGTCGGGGTAGGGGAGAGTTTCGTCCTTGGATACGACATAGCCATTCTTGACGGCGCGAACTTTCTCTGGATCGGGGTGGACGCCGGAAGAATGGACGAGGTTTCCGAGCACAGTTAGTTGCCGGCGACCGAAGTGGCATTTTGATAAATTAAGCTGAAGCCTAGCCTTGCGGAAAACAGAAATAATTGCCGAAAGACGCTCGAGGTGCTTCTCAAAAATGGGTGAAGACAAAAAATGTCACAGTTTCGCCCTAAGGGCGAAGCAATGAAGGCGATAGCAACACAGCAATGTCATACGAAGTAAGGTGAGTGGCTTTGGTAGCAACAACACGCAGAACTGTTGTCGACGCCATCGGCGTTTTGCCCGCGTTAGCTCAAAATGCGTGCGGCGTTGGTGACTGTTGCTGGAGCCTCTGATATAAATAGGCACTTGGTGCCGCAGCTAAACGTCGCCTCCCTTCCTTCCCCCTCCCCCACGGCCTCTCGCGCGTCTGAAGAAGGCGCGTTTGCTCTACTTATATGGTGATTGTAAAGGAGAAACGAGACGCCTACTTCTGCAGCCCTTAAGCGAGCACGGCGCAGAACGCGCGTTTGTTCTCCGCCGTGCGTTCACTCCCCGTGAAAGACGCGCGCCTCGCGCCCTTTCACTCGCACATACAGCGTTCGGCGCGCGGCGACGATTTCATCTCCAAATGACGTCATACGGAACCTCACGGCGACGGCGACGCCGACGGCAGAAATCTGCTTTTGAGTGTCCATATAATTGCTATCGCAATAATAATGTCATCGAGGTAGCACAGGCAGATTGACCACTTAAAACCGTGAAGGAGAGCATCCATCATACGTTCAAATGTAGCCGGAGCATACATAACCCGAAAGGCATCACTTTGAACTGATAAACACCATCAGGTGTAATAAAAGTAGTCTTTTCACGATCCATGTTGTCAACTGCAATCTGCGAGTACCCGGAAAGAAGGTCTATCGAAGAAAAATTTTTTGCACCATGTAAACAATCGAGGGCGTCATCTATCCAAGCAAGGGATACACGTCCTTTTTTGTTACTTTGTTGAAATGGCAATAGTCGACGCAGAAGATCCAGCTGTCATCCTTTATTCGCACGAGCCCGACCGGAGGGGCCCAAAGGCTGCTAGAAGACTCAATGATATCTCGGGCAAGTATCTTCTCTACTTCCTTCTGTATCACTTGGCGCTCAGAAGGAGAGACGCGGTATGGCCGTCGGTGTATAGGGCTAGCGTCGCAGGGTGTATACGATGTTCCACGGCGTACGTCTGACCAAGTGGCCAGTCATCGATATCGAAAATGCCGCGGTACGAGGCGAGAAGGCACCGAAGTGCGACCGCATGTTGGGCCGGAAGGTCAGGAGCGATCATTGTCGCGAAAGGTTATAAAACTCGTGTTGTAGGGACCGAACCAGCAGAGGTAGATGACGCAGTATGACCAGATAAAGCAGAAATATGGTAGTCGGAAGCCGGGGCCAAGGTTGCAAGAGATGTGCCCTGAGGTAGCACTTGAGGTCAGAGCCCGAAATTCACTACAGGAAGACAGGTGGCATCGTCTTTTATGCGTGCGACCGTGTGGGGAAATGCGACGTTCTGCGACAAGTCTACGGTGGCTTTGCGCGCCATGACGTAATCGCCGTCGGCATCAGGTGGGTCGGGTGAAATAGCAATATAGGTTGACGGCTCGGCGAGGTAGGCGAACGTAATCGGTGGAACAGAGTCCACTGGGTGTAGGATCAGGAGGGTCAGCGGCATACGGTAGGGCGAGTTGGACAACACCCGCAGAGCAGTCCGTAATGGACGAATGTGCCGACAGTAAATCAAGGCCTAACATGATTTCGTGTGGCCACTGCTCCAAACATGAAACAAAACAAACGTATTGTGTTCGGCTACAGTCACACGGGCGGCACACATCCCAGTGTCAGCTCGAGTTCCACTGTCGCCTACGTGGACGACGGCGAGTCGGGCTGGACTTTCTTTAGGCGCGTACGAGGTTCGAGTTCATAACCGATATGTGTGCTGCTGTGTCAATAAGTGGTGTTACAGGTATGCCGCCCACGTCCACGTTGATGAGGTTGTGATGGCCAGGCAGTGTAAGCAGAGGAATTTGGGGTCGGGTCGTCATGGCAGGCTCACCTCTCGGAGCTGCGTCAGTTAGTTTTTCCGAGGAGTGGCGCGTGTGAGAAGGAGACGGAGAGCGATAAGGAAGAGGCGAGCGGGAAAGGCGTGGGCGTGGCGAAGGAGAACGGATTGGTCGTGCGGGCAGCGATGTTGGCGCGTTGTCTTCTTCAATCTGTGTCGGCGGCAGGGGACTGCCAGGCGGGCGCCGGGTATTTCGATAGCTCGACCAACGCTTATCCTGAATATAAGTCACTTAGGACTCAGTGGAAGTCTGAACTCGTCAATCAAGGTCTTTCTGCGTGGCATGGCAGTGGCCAACAGGCTTGTCAAACAAATCAGTGCGCTTTTGTTGGCACAAGTCCCAGCTAGTGAGCTTCTCTTCGTGGGTCTCAATCCAGACGCGTGCCGTTCCCGCGAGGTAAAAGAGCAGGTTAGCGAGCATGACGGTCTGGTCCCAGTGATTGCTCGCGCTCATCCGTTGGTAGAGCTGAAGCCAATCCTCGACGTCAGTGTTATCCGTTCCGGAAAATGTGCAGGGTCGCGCAGTTGTGCCAGGATGACAGAGGGCACGGCTGGTGACGAGCCCGAATTATTCTCGCCTTCAGCTGGCTTGACCGATTTAGCGCGCACTGCGTAAATCCGATATGCGCCTCGGATACCCCGCAGCTTCCAGAAAATGTTACGGGAAAAGAGAGGTTTAAATTAGAGTTCCAGAATATTTACAAAGCGCCCACTGGCATACACGATATACAGGATTCAAAACCAGTCCGCGCGACAGCAGAGAGCGTCGTCGTCTTCGGTGTTGTCCTCATTGTTGTCTGGAGCATTGCTTAGTAACAATATTTATATATATATATATATATATATATATTGAGAAGAGGTTTATTGGCGGTGTGCGTCAAGAACGCTACGAGTTCCAAGAACGGCGAGGCAGCGTGGAGCACCGTCTCCAAAAACACCAGCGACCAACAGCGCGAGCAGAGCGGGCCGAGCGTTGGCGATGCCGCTGGACGGAGGCGCGTCTTCTTCACAATCGCTCCCGCAGAAGAAGAGCCATCCTGGCGACCTAAGTTGTTGTTGGTAGAGGGTCATGGTAGGGCTTGAGACGCGCCACGTGGACGAGGTCACGTCCACGCCGGCGCATGTCGTCAGATGGAGAAAGTGGCTCGATGAGAAAATTCACCAGGGACGTTCACTCCAAGACGCGGTAAGGCCCTTCGTACTTTGGAACGAGTTTTGAGGAAAGGCCCGGAGTTTGGCAAGGAACAGCCAGCCATACAGAGACCATGGGGCATACGTGGGACTGGGCAGTGAGTCGATGCGTCCTTCCTTCTGGCGCTGTTGTTCTTGTGACGTAAAGATGCGCGCGAGCTGGCGGCACTCTTCGGCTTGTCGGGCAGCTTCGTACACAGGTGGGCACTCGGAAGCGTCAGGACGGTATGGAAGGAGAGTGTCGATGGTATGCAATGTCTCCCGTCCATATAGGAGGAAAAAAGGTGAAAATCCCGTTGTAGCTTGTTTCGCGGTGTTGTATGCGAACGTTACAAACGGAAGTACCCGGTCCCAGTTATCATGATCAGATGTCATGAGTAAGACGCCGGCGGCGACATAAAAATGTCACAGTTTCGCTAAGGGCGAAGCAATGAATGCAATATCAACACAGCAATGTCATACGAAGTAAGGTGAGCGGCTTTGGTAGCAATATGAATTGTAGTAAACATGCGCTGATTAAGTAAGCAGGTGTGCTGCGGCGTAAGTAAACCGACATGAAGAGAGACTCGACGACCACGAGAAGGCGCGTGTGAAACGGTGGTGTTGATGAGAAGCGCTTCCCGTGGGCAGCGCGTGCGAAGGGGCACACCTGTAGCGCTGCACTGCCGATCCGGGCAGAATTGCATGTGTAGCGTGCGTTGGAAAATGTGGCTCGACTATTACTAACTGATTGAACAAGCGTGGTGTGAGCGCGCACAAACAAACATGAATAGAGCACACTGAATGACTGCAGACAACGACTGTCAAAACGCTGGCAGCAAGCGCATACGCCGCAGCAACGGGCGAAGGTACGTGCGGTCTATCGCTTCAACGGAAACTGAGCGGCGAATGCGCCATAAAGGTCAGAGCCGTGTGGAGATAAGAGACGGTGCGGACGAGCGACGAGCGCGGTTGTTGGCCGAGTAGACGTGCGCCCCCCTCCGCTCCCTCCGGCGCTGGCTTCCTGCTTCCTTGCTTGCGCGTGGGAGATGAGTGCGTTCGCTCTCCGTGATAGCGCGCGTCCCCGCACGCTTCCGCTCGGGCATACGGCGCGCGGCGAAGATTTTATCTATAGGGAACCTCACGGCGACGGCGACGCCGACGGCAGAAATCCGGTTGAAGTGTCCATATAATTGCTATCGCAATAAAAGAAGGAAAGGACGAAGTAAACGGAGCGTTCTGAACGGCGCGAGCGCGCGAGGCGCGTGACCCGAGGTATGGTCGAGGGAGAAACGGCACTGAGCGAGCATTATCGACGTGGCTCCGGGCCAGGAAGGTCGCATCGCCAGCTCCGCTCTGGCGACGGGAGACTTGGGGGTCTGGCCGAGTCCGTGACGTTGGCAGTCCAAGGTGTGGCCGTCTACCTCGGCAAGTTCGAGTGAGGCTCCTGGACTGGCTGCAGCCTCTCACGGCAGGACCGGGCACTCCAGAGAGGATCCCTCTTCCGCGGCAGACCGGCACGTTCGATGATCCCCGGAACGCCATGTCGGCACTCGGGAAAAGAGCTGGACGGAAGCGGTGGCTGAGCACGTCGCTAGGCCTAACCCGTCAAGCCTTCCGGCCACGTCAGCAACAGCGACCGGGTTACACAGGCTTCGGAGGCGAACAAGTTCAAGGACCGACTGCAAGGCAGCCACGGCTATGCGACAGTCGGCGAAAGCAACGACTTTAAGAAAGGTCCAACGAAATCCCCACCGGGAGAATACGAGCAACGAGGACGAACGGAGTAAGGACGATCCATTCTTGTAGTAGGCCAGAGTTGCCAGACGTTTGTGTAGGAAACGCCCAGAATCAGTGTGGTCGGAATTAAGGACACGTTGAGTGATTATTAAGGGTTAGGTTGTACATGTGTTGGTATTTTTCCTGCAGCGTGTTTTAGTGTGCTTAAGTTTACGGTTATGAATTTATTAGGTTGTACATTTTCCAGCATTTATTTGTTTAGTGTAGTTTGAGTTCTTAGTTTGAGGTTTTTGGGTTTTGTGTGAGATTAAAATCTGCTTGCTGTGTTGCCATGCGTCTTCCCTCTCCATCTCTCATAACACTCGCACGCTCCCGAGATCGGTAACCAAAAACATCACAGTATGCAATGGCTCCCGTCCATATAGGAGGAAGAAAGGTGAAAATCCCGTTGTAGCTTGTATCGCGGTGTTGTATGCGAACGTTACAAACGGAAGTACCCGGTCCCAGTTATCGTGATCAGATGCCACGTACATTGCGAGCATACAACCGAGAGTGCTGTTAAACCGTTCCGTGAGCACGTTAGTTTGCGGATGGTAAGCCGTGCTCGTGCGATGAATAATGTGACATTCCGAAAGCAGAGCTTCGACGAATTCGGAGAGAAAGGCGCGACCTCTATCACTGAGAAGTTCTCGAGGTGCGCCATGTCGAAGGACGAAGCGATGCAGGACGAAAGAGGCTATGTCCCGCGCTGTAGCATTCGGTAGAGCGGCAGTTTCGGCGTGGCGTTTCAAATGGTCCGCAGCAACTATGATCCACCGATTGCCATCCGGTGTCATGGGTAGCGGGCCGTAGAGGTCAATGCCTACGTGAGCGAAGGGTTTGGCAGCGCACGGAAGCGGCTGCAAGGCGCCAGACGCACGTAAAGGTGGTAACTTGCGACGTTGCCAGTCTGAGCAGCACTGAAGAAACTTTCGTACAAAAGTGTACATTCCCCGCCAATAGTAGCGATGGCTTATGCGTTCGTAAGTCTTAAACACTCCGGCGTGGCCACATTGCAGATCGTCGTGAATAGAGGCACAAATTTGGGATCTTAAGCTGCGGTGAATGACAAGTAGCCATCTACTGCCTTCGGGAGCGTAGTTGCGTCGGTAAGGCAGCTGATCACGAATGGCGAAATGAACAGCTTGCCGTCGGAGGGATCGGGATACAGGAGTCGTCGATGATCCAGAAAGATAGGTGAACAGAGAAGCGATCCACGGGTCACGGCGTTGTTCGGTGCCAATGGAGTCTAGGTCAAGAGATGACAGGGGTTGAGCGCAAGTGGTTCCGCAGGCCGAGTCGGGAGGTAGAGGTGAACGGGACAGGGCATCTGCGTCAGTGTGCTTGCGTCCACAGCGGAAGACGACGCGAATATCGTACTCCTGGATTCGGAGTGCCCAGCGTGCTAAGCGGCCAGATGGATCTTTCAACGTGGCGAGCCAAAAAAGCGCGTGGTGATCCGTTACCAGATCAAATGGGCGGCCGTATAAGTATGGGAGGAACTTGCCAAGTGCCCATACTAGAGCCAAGCACACTTTTTTAGTTACAGTGTAATTGGCCTCTGCTTTTGTCAGCGTACGACTCGCATAATCGACCACGTATTCGGAGTAGCCGGGCTTGCGTTACGCGAGGACGGCGCCAAGACCGACACCGCTGGCGTCTGTATGCAACTCAGTTGCAGCTGTCGGGTCGAAATGGTGAAGAATAAGTGGAGAGGTCGCAGTGTAGCAAACGCGGCGTCGCATGCAGGAGACCAGGAGGAGACATTCGCGCCACCACGTAGCAGCTGGGTCAAGGGCGACATGATCGATGCAAAATTGCGGACAAAGCGCCGGAAATATGAGTACAGGCCCACAAAACTGCGTAGTTCTTTGACGTTAGTAGGCTTCGGGAACTGAGCGATTGCACGAAGTTTGGAGGGGTCCGTTAGAAAGCCTTGCTTGGACACGGTGTGGCCTAAGATGGTCTGCTCCCGCGAGGCGAAGCGGCACTTCTTCAGGTTCGGTTGCAGGACAGCGATGGTGAGACACGTCAAAACATGTCGAAGGCGAAGTAGGTGGGTCGGAAAGTCGGGCGAGAAAACCACGACATCGTCGAGGTAACAAAGACACATAGACCACTTGAGGCCACGCAGCGTATTGTCCATGAGTAGTTCAAACGTGGCAGGCGCGTTGCAAAGTCCAAAGGGCATCACGTTGAATTCGTATAGGCCGTCAGGTCTAATAAACGCCGTTTTCTGGCGATCGGCTTCCGGCATTGGAACCTGCCAGTAGCCAGAACGCAAGTCTAGAGACGAAAAGAATTCCGCGCCCTGAAGGCTGTCAAGGGCGTCGTCGATGCGCGGCAAAGGATAGACGTCCTTGCGCATGGCCTTATTCAATCGACAGTAGTCAACGCAAAGCGGATAGACCCGTTCTTCTTGCGAACGAGAACGACAGGACATGCCCAGGGACTGTGAGATGGCTGGATAACGCCACGGCGTAACATATCGTCGACTTGGTCGTTGATGACGCGACGCTCGTCGGCGGAGACGCGGTACGGTCGTTGACGCAACGGCTGGCTCACGCCGGTGTCAATGTTATGTTGCACTTCCGACTTTCGGCCCAATTGCGGCTGAGACACATCGAAGGAATCTCTGAATTGGTGTAGAAGCTGAAGAAGCTCAGAGCGTTCGGCAGGGGTTATTGTAGTGGCGATGGAACCGGAAAACATGTCACTCGACGACTCATCATGCGTTGAAAGCGCGAGGAGTTCGTGCGAGTCAAGATGGAAAGAGTAGTCTGGCACGGTAACAAAGAACTAAGAGTCAAGCTGTTCCGACAGCACGAAGCTTTTGAGGGTCGGGAAGGACGCTGCCTTTGGAAACGACATGACCAAGTATGATCAGCTGGCGGGCTGCGTAGGGGCGCTTTTTCAAGCTAAGTTGAAGGCCGGCGGTGGTAAGGCAAGTAAGAACTTCGCGTAGACGAGTGAGCTGAGTGGTGAAATTGGGAGAGAAAACTACCACGTCGTCTAAGTAACATAAACACGTCTTCCATTTGAGGTCACGCAAAAGATTGTCCGTCATTCTTCCGGATGTCGCGGGCGCATTCCATAGGCCGAATGGCATCACCGTAAATTCATACACGCCATCAGGCATAATGAAACCTGTCTTCGAGCGGTCGGACTCATCCATCGTGACTTGCCAAAAGCCCGATCGCAAGTCCGAACAAGAAAAGAATTCGTCACCATGTAGACAATCCAGGGCGTCATCTATTCGCGGTAGAGGGTGGACAGCTTTTCGTGTAATCTTGTTGAGGCGACGATAGTCCACACAGAAACAAATCGAGCCATCTTTTTTTTTTCTTAACTAGTACGACGAGAGAAGACCAAGGACTACAGGAAGGTCTGATAGCACCACGTTCAAGCGTGTCCGCAACTTGCTCAGTAATGACACGACGCTCTATGGATGAGACGCGGTATGATCGCTGGCGTGATTGTGCGTGACGTCCCGTATCAATGTGGCGTGAAATGGTACTTCTACGGCCTAATGACGCTTGGCTCAAGTGAAAACCGGCGTGAAAGTCAGTTAAAAGGGTAAGTAGTCGCTCACGTTGTGTCGGGACGAGGTCATCGGCGATAGAGCGGCAAAAAAAATACATCCGGTGAGATCCGGTCAGGAGGCCCATGGAGCGTCAGTGCTGTGACGTTAGCTGTAGACTGGTCGTCGGCAGCAGGCAGGGAGACAATAATGACAGCGTCCACAGTCTGGATGGTTACAATAATCTCGCCACAGCGCAAAGCCAAAGTGTTCGAATTTGGGTTAGAAACCAGTATTTATGCAGCACCATGGTGAACCCTGAGGAGGGCGAAAGGCAACCACATAGGGTGACTGCGACTGAAGACGGCAGCGGGTGTGAACAAGACGGTCGCGTCGGCAAGCGATGTGCATGAAAGAGGGTTAAATACAGAACTGTGAGGAGGAAGGTCAGTATCTGAAGCTACACAGATCCTGCTAACATCTGGAACTTGAACGTCGTGAGATGGCAAATCGCACAGAACGCAGAACTGATCCTCAGCACGTGCGCAGTCAATGACGGCATGATGGCGCGACAGAAAATCCCAGCCGAGAATCACATCGTGAGAGCAACAGGTTAGCACAAGGAATGCAACAGAGTACAAAATGTCTCGAATCAGGACCCTGGCAGTGCACATAGCAACTGGCTGAACTTGATGAGCAGTGGCTGTTCTAAGCGATAGTTCCGAAGTCGTCATGGTCACTTTCCGTAATAAACGACAAACCTTTTCACTAATCACGGATATAGCAGCACCTGTATCGAAGAGCGCATAACATTTGATGCCATCCACTGACACTTCAATAACGTTAGCGGGGGAGAAGCGAGGTCTTGGATGTTCCGACGACGACCCAGTTCGTGCCTCAGAACGGCGGAAATCAGTTTTCCGCCACAGTAGTGCTGGCTCTGAGCCGACGACGCATAGGTGATGGGGAGCGGCGGCGAGGGGAAGGCGAGCGACGAGCACCAAAGGGCTGAGACTCCGGAGCTGGTCACCAGCAACGTAAACTTCCGGTGGCGGCTGTTGTACGTAGCATACGAAATGGGCGTAATCCGTAGCTGGGGGCTCGCGCGGTGTAGATGTCCCCCTTTAAATGAAATATTTATCTGTAACCGGCAAAGCAAACGTATGATGGAATGCCTAATAAAGAAACCTGCAAATTTTGGCATAAGCGGACACAGATACTATAGCGTGATGCAGAGGTAGAACACCGGGCTTCTGATCTGAAGGTCGTAAGTTCGAATCCTCCTCTAGTCCACTACATTTTCGGGCATGGATTGTTGCCGTAATCCGGCAATGTTGTGTAACGATTCCGGACGCTTAGTTCCGTGGACGACGGATTTTCGTCAATCGGACCTGGTGTTGAAGAGCGCCCTCTTCCGGCTCCAAGAGTATATATATGTATATATATATATATATATGCTCCAAGAGTATACATACATATATATATATATATATATATATATATATATATATATATGCCCGTTGTAATTAAGATCCCCTGTTGTGTGTTGTTTCGTGACGGCAATAAAAAGCCATTGCCGATACCGCCTTGTAGCGATGGAGCCTCGCGATAGGACTCACGCAGCAACATAACACTGGCGACGAGTATTGGATTCGAATGAGACCGCCGCAACGGGAAGCTAGCTCCCCCCAGTACGTACTCGTTCACAATGACGGCCGCCGCAACGGAGGGGCTCGAGCCTTTCGACATCGCTCACCCTGAAGAGTGGGAGGACTATGCAGAACGTTTCCAGTTCTTTCTCGAGGCGCAGGGCGTTACGGACGCCAGCAAGAACAGATCGACATTCCTCAGCCGCTGCGGTCCCGCCACTTTTCAATTAGCCAGGGCGCTCGTGGCACCGGCCCAGCTGAAGGATACACCGTTAGAAACAATCCTCGCCGTTCTGCGCGACCATCTAGCGCCGAAACCACCGGAGCTTGCCAGACGATATGAATTCCATCGCCGCGACCAGGCACCAAGTGAGTCTGCCGCCGCCTACCTCGCTGCACTTCGAACGACGGCAACTTCAACGACCTCGACACCGTGCAGCGGCGACTACTGGCGCAAAAAGAGGTGTCTTTCACCAGTGCTGTCGAGGAAGCAGTCGCCGCTGAGGCCATTGCCCGGGAAGCCAGCGTACCTTCTTTTCAAACCACGAATACATCACGTTTCGAGCCCGTGCACCAAGGTACAACGACTGGCGATGATGGCGAGCAAGACACCGCCGAAGATGTTCTTCGGTTACGTGCGAGCCCCACTCAGCGACGGAACACCGAGAGATTGGTGGGCGGCCCCTGCGCCAGCTGTGGAACGCCGCCTGTGTCGGTTCCGGGGTGCCCAGTGCAGGGAATGTGGAAAAACCGGGCACATTGCTAAGGTCTGCCGGTCCCGGAGACCGCTTAGCCCACGTCGAAATGCCAGAGACCAAGCCCGGACACAACAATTCAAGACCACTCCTCGCACAAACATTTCATACTGCGGCGACTTGGCAGTTACTGCTATCAACGAAGTGTCTAAACCCGCCAAGAGGAAGATACATGTGAGTGTAAAAATCGAAGGCACACAGTGTCAGATGGAGGTGCATTCGGGATCAAACTTTTCCATTATCTCCGACGCCACAGCCAGACACATTTTTCGAAAGGGACGTGTCCAAAACCTACAGCGACTTGACGTTATCATGAGGGACTATCAAGCCAACGGTATCGCTGTATGTGGAGTTGGCACCCTCCGAGTGCAGTTCAAAGATTTTGACCGCCCATTGCGCCTGGTCATTGTCAAGGGCGAGCGCCCAAGTCTTCTCGGGCTGGATTTGTTTCCGGCACTCGGTATCAATATCACGTAAATGCAACGCATCGATCAGCAACCATCCTCACTTGATCGCATATTCCAGGACTTTGCCTCTGCGTTCGACGGGACGCTGGGCTGCGACAAGGGACCGCCCGTGCAGTTTGCACTTTACCCTGAGGTTCTGCCTATCCGCCTGAAAGCAAGAAGGGTTCCTTTCGCACTGCGACCAAAAATCGATGCCGAACTGGACAAACTGATACAGCAAGGAATCCTAGAGCCTGTTGACCACGCTCGTTGGGAAACCCCTATTGTTGCTCCACTGAAGGCAAATGGGGACGTCCGCATGTGTGCGGACTACAAGAGCACCATCAACAAAGCCTTGCAGCAGCACTCGTATGCGCTACCAGCTGTCAACCACCTGCTGGCATCCCTCTCTGGTGGAACGGTCTTTGCGAAGCTAGACTTAGCCCAGGCCTACCAACAGCTCCCAGTGACTGATGAATCTACAGAGGCGCCGACCATTGTGACGCATCGGGGTGCCTTTGGCGTTCGACGATTACAATTCGGTGTCAGCGTCGCACCTGGCATCTTCCAGAGTTTTATGGAGAACCTACTGCGCGGACTACCAGGCGTCATTCCATATTTTGATGATGTCCTCATTTCAGGTGCATCACACCAGGAATTGCTTAGCCGCCTTCGAGAGGTCCTCCAGCGGTTCCATGAGGCAGGGCTTAAGGTCAAGGAGGAGAAATGCCAGCTAGGAGTGACTCAAGTGGAATTTTTGGGTTTCCGACTCGATGCTGAGGGAATACACCCCACACTGGCCAAGACGCAAGCCATCCTTAATGCACCGCGGCCGTTGAACACAGCCGAGCTACAGGCCTTGCTGGATCTTCTAAATTTCTATCATGCATTCCTCCACATAAGGCCACTGTCGCTGAAGCCCTGCACCGTTTGTTGGACAAGAAGGTCTTCTGGCTGTGGGAAAACCTACAACAACCTGCATTCGACAATGTGAAGAAGCTACTGGCATCCAACCAGGTGCTGACACACTTAGACGAGAAGAAGCCGGTAATCCTTGCCTGCGATGCGTCCCCGTACGGAATAGGAGCGGTGTTGAGTCACAGAATGCCGGATGTCACGGAAGCACCAATCGCTTTTTATTATTGCGATAGCAATTATATGGACACTTCAACGGGATTTCTGCCGTCGCCGTCGCCATCGTCGTCGCCGTGAGGTTCCGTATAGATTCCAAGGGCGATAAAATCGTCGCCGGGCGCCGTATGCGCGAGCGAAAGAGCGCCTGGGAAGCGCGCTATCACGGAGGGCGAACTCCCCCGCGCGCTATCAAGGAGAGCGAACGCACGGTGGAAAGCAAACGCGACCGTCGCCCGAAAGGCTGTGGGGGTATGGGAGGGAGGGAGGCGGGGCGGCGCTGTGCTCCGGCACCAAAGGCGTATCTTGCCACTCAATCTCCCACGCGAAAGCAAGAAACGGGAAGAGGGGGGGAGGGGGGGGGAAGCTTCTCCTCTGCCAACAACTTCTCCTTTGCCCGGCGGTGCCGGTCGCCCGCACCGTCTCTTATCTCCACACGGCTCTGACTTTTGTATGGGCTTTGCATTCGCCGCTCAGTTTCCGTTGAAGCGATAGACCGCGCGAACCTGAGCTTGCTGCCAGCGTTTTGACAGTCGTTGTCTGCGGTCATTCAGTGTGATCTATTCATGTTTGCTTGTGCGCGCTGACACCACGATTGTTAATTCAGTTAGTAGGCCAATGTGTATAAGTTCATGCAGCCGATAAAACTACTATCCCCACTCCGAATAGCTCTCTACTAATTTGCTATCGCAATCGATGCTTCGCCTTTCGGGCGAAACTGCGACATTTTTATTCAAGAACCTTGTCCCTCACGGAGCGGAATTACGCTCAGATTCATAAGGAGGCACTCGCTGTGGTTTCCGGAGTAAAGAAGTTCCATGACTACGTATTAGGCCACCCATTTCAGATCCATACAGACCACAAGCCTCTCCTGGGGCTCTTCACATCAGATCGACAAACGCCACAGATGCTTTCACCGCGAATGTTGCGTTGGTCGATTTTTCTGAATGGATATCAGCATACTCTCCACCACCGACCAGGAAAAAAGTTAGGCAACGCAGATAGTCTCAGCAGACTGCCCCAAGCGGACCAGTGTCAGGATGACGCTTCGCCAGCAGAGGTCGTCATGCTTCTGGACGTACTTCCAGAATCTCCAGTCCATGCAGACGATATGGCGAAGTGCTCCGCCAAGGACGCTATCCTCTCCCGCGTCCTCAACTGGGTGTGGAAGGGGTGTCCAAGATGCGCTCCGAGTTCCGAATTCACACCATTCGTGTCCAGGCAACATGAGCTGCCCGCGCACAAGGGATGCTTACTGTGGGGTGACCGTGTGGTGATTCCACAGAAGCTTCGGTTCCGGGTCCTCAAAGCTCAGCATGTCGGACATCCCGGCATCGTCAGAATGAAAGCGCTTGCCGCAGTTATGTATGGTGGCCCGGCATGGATGCGGCCATTGACGAATGGGTCCGGCGATGCCTTCCTTGCCAGGAAATACGGCCCGAGATGCCTCGGACACCTGTGCACCCATGGGAGACGACCCGGACTCCATGGTCACGCCTGCACATTGATTTCGCTGGTCCATTCCAAGGACAGAGCTTCTTGATTGTGGTGGATTCTTATTCCAAATGGCTGGAGGTCATACCAATGTCGTCAATGACATCGAGTGCTGTAATCACCACCTTACGAAGATTGTTCGCAGCTCATGGCCTGCCAGATACCCTCATCTCAGAAAATGACCCGCAATTCACATCCACAAAATTTCGAGGGTTCCTGGATGCAAACCTCATCCGCCAAGTGACATCTGCACCGTTCCATTCATCCACGAGCGGGCAGGCTGAAAGGATAATGCCACCAAAGAGGCATTATTAAACGCCAATGCATTTCTCCGTAAAGTTCGGGAATTAATATCTCGAAACTGGTGTCATCCCGAGAATTCGTTCCAAGTGGATCCGCCTTGCGAACTCCATGGCTACAATTTTTAAATTGCAATAGGGGCCATCAGGTAATTAGGTTAAAATGTAATTAGTGAATTTCTGTTAATTATTCGATCATGCATTTCAATTTTTTGTGCAAGTGATGTCTGCCTCTTCGAGTAGACCAGCTCATGAACTAGAATTGTGCTATCTACCACAGGCAACCTTTAAGAATTTTTGAAAGTGTTTGCTGAAACACCCTGTATATATGTCAGTTGTAATCAAGATCCACTGTTCTGTGTTGTTTCGTGACGGCAATAAAAAGTTGTTGCCGATACCGCCTTGTAGCGATGGTGCCTGGCGAGAGGACTCACGCCGCAACATAACCGGCAATATATATATACATATATATCATCATGTATATATATGATGTAAGCCGGACGAACAAATCAGGCACGAACAAATCTCAGTTCGCTCACAGTATTGAAAACAACTTGTCCACTTTGCCGTATGGAGACCGATTCTGTTAAAATAAAAAAAAACTTCTGTTCTCGACCATAAACAGAGAACACTATTCTTTAAAATTAATATTCTCTTTGTTCTAAAAAAATTTTTTTCTGTAGTAAAAATAGAAATTTTCACTTCTTTCTCGATACTTCTCCTTTTTTTCTTTTTTTCTACATTCAGGCATTTGTGGTGGCTGGAGAAACAATAAGGAGATGGCATTTCAGCGGCTCGCGTCCATGACATCAAGTGCCACGGCTGTTCTAGCTCGTCTTCCTGTATACTGACATCGAATATACCTAATATCGCAGTTGTATACTATATGCTTCAGGATCGGTGCAGCTGCCTACAAATAGTAATTGAGGATGAAATAAACTTTGCTCGGCATAATGGCAAAGAAGCTCATGAATTAAGAGAACGTTGGTAAATTCTGAAGCTACTGCCCCTTTCCCATTTAAACTTTGCTGAATTCTGTTCTAACCGTCAATCGGATAGGTTATGTCGTATATCATATTGCAAGCGCACATTTCCATTATTATCGCTCCAACAGATGTTGTGCGACAGTTTTGGACATGAGGCTGCAGATCCGGTGAGGAAGACACGTAAGCGCACCCTACCAGGCTGATCGTGGCGAATAATGTGAGCCAGAAAGTCGGAAAGCGCCGACGAGGAGAGCGAAGCTGTATTTGTGAACGACTCTTATAACTCGTGTCGTGGCTGTCGGACTGCGGAGTGTTGAAAGTCGTGGTGCTGAGCCCATTTTTTTACCAATTGACGCATAATCGCCGACTGCGGAGGGGGGACTGTTCCGGCGATGCCGAAATCTACCCTCCCTATCCTAAAATGCCACTACCAGAGTTCTATTACCCACATCATTTGAGGTTTCTTTCGTGCTGCCGCTACCTTTCTAGTTAAAATTTTATTGTGGCTAAAAACTTCCTGCATCATGGTTGACGCGGATATGCACTGGTTTTAATTCATACTATAGCTTTATTTCTGCAAATCCTGACAATAGGAAGACAATTGCATTAGAAGCACCAGCGGCGGCTACGTCCTCCATCTGTTCTCACTTTAACATTTTTTTTTTATTTCACTATAAACGCCGTGTACAGAGAGTATATTTATTTACATACAAAGGACAAAGTTTAATATATTTTCTAAACAAGAAGGGGTAGCCAACTAATAATTATTTCTAATGGCATGGATTGTGTATGCCTAGAGGATGATTATGTCAATGTATGTTCACCTCGTTTAAAGTTGCTTTGCGTGCTTTTAGGACCCTGAAAAATATTTGCAGACTTCAGTGACCCTTTCGACAGGGTCTTTTAACAACGACATGTGAAATTCACGTGAATGATATGTGTCTCAGTATTGCTTCTTTTTCCAGTAGGCAATCCTAACGGCTCATGAAAAAAAAGGTATTCATCTAATTGACAACATTTATTAGGGATGGAAATATCGCCACTTGCATGCAGAGGTCATAAAAATATCTAATTAACTCAGTAACCGAAATGAGACCAAGCCGGATTCAGTCACAATCTGAATCAATAGGAGTCAAGTGCATTAGCGCTTATACTCGGACTTCAAAGAGAACAATTCTTCGAACTTACGCTAAGTTTCTGCCACTCCCCCCCCCCCCCCCCCCCCCCCGGGAAATGAAACATATCCGCCAATGCATTGCAGTGCCTTATGTGGGCCATAGACCAGAAATAGCCGCAGTGTAGGGCGCCGCTCTTGCGGTGGAGTGGTTCAGCTCTCCCAGGTGTAGGGAAGGATGGCAGGATGCTTGAGCGAGTGGAAACGTATGGTCAACAGGGTGCTCAGGTGCATTTCTAGTAAACATAGAGTGACTTAGGGTATTTGCCACATACTTGACACGCTCGTTTGTCCCTGTTCTTAGTATGGTGTTGGATAGCATCTTTGAAGAAGAAAATACGCAGTGAATTTTATTGCGTGTATTTCGCGAGGCGAACACGGAGCACACAGCATGTCGAGTTTTAGATTACAATATACGTATGCCTGACGAAGATGACGGAACTAATGCGTCGTGCGCAGAATCCTCCTCGATTGCTTGAACTCGGATCTCTCCGTAGAAAGTCAGGAAGCGCGCTCGCGAAACCGTCAGTGATAGGTGTATGAGACCATGTAGACTACAGACAAATTAGCAATTGCGTGTTCTGTACATCATTGTACATCATCCGAGTCGCATATCATCGGCGCTCCGATTCCGTGATTTTCTGTAACACAATGCCACTTATGGGACCACGCCCATTAGAATAAAATGCAATGCGCATTTATTAAAGGAATAGCAAATATCGGTGTATGACTCCCGAAACCACTCGCGTGTCCCTGCTTGTCCATCTCGTTGTTGAGCTTGACCTTCTCGAAGGAGACGACCTGCTTGCGCAGCTGGTCCTCCGTGAAGGGAAACATCGGATGCGCGTAGAGGCACGCCGGTGACGGAGGGTCCGCCTTGCCAGCCACCAGCCACCAAGACCGGTGATACGCGTACCGGTACCGCATACTGTCCACAGGAACGATGTCCAGTAGAACCACGTACCGCCCGTTAGGATGTAGGCCGTCGAATGAGACGCGTGGCGTAGGAAACATTCGCCTTCCAAAGAAAGCTATTATATACGTCTCTTAAGTTAACAACTGATAAGTATCGGTAGGTTGTTTCAACAATTATTACCTCGTAGTCCAATCTGTTGTCCTGTGCCCACTTTTTATTTTTTCGTGCTGTGTTTCTCTTTCGAATCATTCATTACGTCAAGTGATATATCGTGGAATGGGCTTAGGCGGCACACGTGGCCCGATTCTCCGCAATGATAAGAAAGCGGGCGGCGGTCGGGGGAGCACTAAAGACGTCTGTCTTCCTTGGGAAGTTCGGCGGCGTGACGGGCGAACGTTATTTACGGGGCAGTGCACACAGGGGGAAAGTGACGGTTGGTGATGGCTCCTCGCAACCGGCTGCGGTGGCTGAGGCAGCTGTTCTACAATTCCTAAATTGTACTGGATCTCTCGGTGGACGATGTCGGAAATTTTAGCAACCTTGCACTGCGATGCTAAGCACATACCGTATTCGTTCTATATTATTTTAAGCAATGTTGCTACATTGGAATAATAGAACGCCACTTAGATATCACACGGCTGAGGAGAAAAAAGCCGCGGCTATCCGACTTGACACTGCTCCCATCTGCTAAAAAAAATCAACAGTGGTGAAATAAATAATAGAGCAGAGCGCCATGCATTGTTCAAAGAATTGTTTGCGAGCAACATGCAAGTGACAGGACGAAAGACAAAATTAAGCAAATATCTCAACAAGAAAAAACGCAAATATAGCGTCGCACACTACAAGGGAAATATGTCAAAGAAACGTTTTCCCAATGTCCCTATATGACATAATGTTTATTGGTAACTGATTTAAATTAAACCAGTTTAGAGTCATCGGCCGTACACACTTTAGTTCCTGGTGAGTAGCGTTACATAATATATGGAGTCAGATGGGGCGTAGTGGCACCACACCAGGCGATCATAGACCTACAAAATAATCTCGATGCCATCCGCACCCAGATGCAAGCCTTCATGGACGCTACACGCGCCCATTTAGACCAAATAACACAGACTGCACTAGAAGGCACAGAGGCCGAAATCAAACACATGGAAGCCGCTGTAGACAGCAAGATTGAGGGCCAGCTTCCATCGAAAAAACTGCGAAAAACACAATGACAGAACTTCTGCAAAGTCACACCTGCAGCAGGACCGAACCATATAACCCAGATCATAACATCACCGACCACAGCACCCAACAATGCCTAGACCACACAAGCAAGTCAAAGAAAACTTAGAAATTTGGAAATGGAACTGCCCTGGATACCGAAGGAAAAAAGGGCTACTGACACAATGATCACTCACTCCTCAAAGCCAACAGGGGTCATACCCACAAGAGCCCGGTGCCACCACTACATGGCTACGAGGAATGCCACGCAAGTCAAGACTAAATCGGAGGCAGCCAGACTGGTAGACAAAAACATCACAACCATACAACACACACCCATACACGACGTAGACGTACTACATGTACTCCTTGAATTCGTCTGGAAAGGCAACCAGAGAAAGAGTGCCTTCGTTCTAAACGTCTACTGCCCCCCACCCCTGCCAAAGGCGGGCAAACATTGGTAAACTCTTCAGGGACACCCTCCGCCTCGCCAAAGACCACCCTCAGGTAATCATGGGCGATTTCAACTCTCAGAACATGCTATGGGGATATCAGTGACAGGACTGGAAGGGTGCCCAGCTAGAAACAGTAATGGAGCAGTCACCTCACACTCATCACACACCCAAATACTGCAACGAGGCACAATGCGCTAAAGCGCAACACGTGACACTACTCTAGACCCCCCACTCATAACACAAACCAAGCGAGCCGAATGGTTCCACACACACGAAAACTTAGGCAGCGATCACTACATGAAGATGAATGGATGGTTTTTATTTCTTTTCACAGAGAAAAAGAGAAGACAGGACTAAAAGCTGGGGTACAGCTTGATGAGGGTCCCGCCCCCTATATACTGAACATAACGCTACAGACCGGACACCTACGCCGCCAGATTGACACAGCCAAACTCATTGACTGGCGAAAAATCAGGGAAACCCAAGAACAGGAAACAGACACAATCACGAACCTGGAAGCCGTCGACGCAAACAACACCACACAAAGGAAATCGCCAGAACCAAACGGGGCTTCACCCGCCGCTGGAAAACACAGAACAGCAACAGGAAACTGAAGAAACGCATAGCACAAATAACAGCGGAAGTAGAGGAATATGCCATGCAACTCACCTCGGCGAAAGGGTATCGATTCTGCGACTCCTTCACTGGCACTATGGGTACTGCCAAGATGTGGCACGTGGCACATACTCGAAGCCATCCTGGACCCCACCAAAACCAAAGGAGAGGGGCACAAGGCCCTGGAGCGGTTACAACGCACCTACCCAGGCAGCCAACAAGACCTCATCGACGCCATCAACAGCAAGTACTATGGAGATCCAGCTCCCACACAACCATGTACAATACCATACATGTGACAACCCAACCCACCATTGGACGAACCTATCACAGAAAACGAGGTGAGAGCAGCCATCGTAGCCACCACCCGTAACACAGAGGCGGGCAAGGACCGCATCACGAATACAATGACCAGAAACCTCAGCAACAAGGCCATCTCCGCATTCACGGCCTTTCTCAACCAGCACTGGGAACAAGGTATGGTACCGGCGATATGGAAACACGCACACATAATCATGATCCCCAAACCAGGCAAGAAATCGGCAACTGAAAATCTCAGACCCATCTCGCTAACATCCTGCCTCGGCAACGTGTACGAGAAAATCATAGACAAGAGACTACAGAGACACTTAGAAGAAAACAAGCACCTGCCGGACACTATGTTCGGTTTCCGCGCAGGCCTGTCCACGCAAGACGCCTTACTCCAAATCAAGGAAGAAGTCCTCAGCAACGTTCCCCGCAGCGGCGAACATGCCCTCCCAGCAATCGACATCAAAGGAGCTTTCGACAACGTCAGCCACCAAGGAATCCTAGAAGGGCTCGCCAACACCAACTGCGGCGAGCGAACGGACAAGTACGTTCAAAGCTTCCTAAGCCACCAAATGGCAGAGCTGAAGATTGGGAAGATCGAGACTGCCGCATACCACCCCCCCCCCCCCCAACAAGGGCGCACCACAAGGAGCTGTCATCTCACCCACGCTCTTCAACGTCGCCATGATCGGCGTCGCAAGAAAACTGGCGGACGTAGAAGGCCGCTGCCACGCCTTTTAGACAGACGACATAACACTCTGGACAGAGGCGTACCAACTATTTCTCGAGTGGGGGTGCAAACCGCAGATCTGACTCTCTCTCTCTCTCTCTCTCTTTATATATATATATATATATATATCATCATCATCATCATCAGCCTATATTTATGTCCACTGCAGGACGAAGGCCTCTCCCTGCGATCTCCAATTACCCCTGTCTTGCGCTAGCGTATTCCAACTTGCGCCTGCGAATTGCCTAACCTCATCATCCCACCTGACTTTCTGCCGTCCTCGACTGCACTTCCCTTCTCTTGGTATCCATTCTGTAACCCTAATGCTCCACCGGTTATCCATCCTACGCATTACATGGCCTGCCCAGCTCCATTTCTTCCGCTTAATGTCAACTAGAATATCGTCTACCCCCGTTTGTTCTCTGATCCATACCGCTCTCTTCCTGTCTCTTAACGTTACTCCTAAGATTTTTCGTTCCATTGCTCTTTGTGCGGTCCTTAACTTGTTCTCGAGCTTCTTTGTTAACCTCCAAGTTTCTGCCCCGTATGTTAGCACCGGTAGAATGCAATGATTGTACACTTTTCTTTTCAACGACAGTGGTAAGCTCCCAGTCAGGATTTGGCAATGTCTGCCGTATGCACTCCAACCTAATTTTATTCTTCTGTAAATTTATTTCTCATGATCAGGGTCCCCTGTGAGTAATTGACCTAGATAAACATATTCCTTTACAGATTCTAGAGGCTGACTGGTGATCCTGAATTCTTGTTCCCTTGCCAGGCTATTGAACATTATCTTTGTCTTCTGCATATTCATCTTCAACCGAATTCTTGCACTTTCTCGATGAAGGTCCTCAATCATTTGTTGTAATTCCTCTCCATTGTTGCTCAATAGGACAATGTCATCTGCAAACCGAAGGTTGCTGAGATATTCGCCATCGATCCTCACTCCTAATCCTTCCCAGTCTAAGAGCTTGAATACTTCTTCTAAGCATGCAGTGAATAGCATTGGAGAGATTGTGTCTCCTTGCCTGACCCCTTTCTTGATAGGTATCTTTCTACTTTTCTTGTGGAGAACCAAGGTAGCTGTGGAATCCTTGTAGATATTTGCCAAGATATTCACGTATGCCTCCTCCACTCCTTGATTACGCAATGCCTCTATGACTGCTGATATCTCTACTGAATCGAATGCCTTTTCATAATCTATGAAAGCCATATAGAGAGGTTGATTGTACTCCGCAGATTTCTCGATTACCTGATTGATGGCATGGATATGGTCCATCGTAGAATATCCCTTCCTGAAGCCAGCCTGTTCTCTTGGTTGACTGAAGTCAAGTGTTGTCCTGATTCTATTGGAAATTATCTTGGTGAATATTTTATACAATACTGAAAGCAAGCTAATGGGTCTGTAATTCTTCAATTCTTTAACATCTCCCTTCTTATGGATAAGTATAATGTTGGCGTTCTTCCAGCTCTCTGGTACACTTGAAGTTGTGAGGCATTGCGTATAAAGGGCCGCAAGCTTTTCAAGCATGATATCTCCTCCATCTTTGATTAAATCTACTGTTATTCCGTCTTCTCCAGGCGCTTTTCCCCTGGTCATGTCTTTCAAGGCCCTTCTAACTTCATCGCTAGTTATAGAAGGAGCTTCTGTATCCGGTTCATCACTATTTCGAATGGAAGAAGCTTGGCTGTTTTGGCTACTGTACTGTATATATATATATATATATATATATATATATTTACTATTTCATTAAGTGAAAAAGCGTGGATATGCATCTGTCAGGTATTTTTATTTGTCACGATAGAGCTATTTCTCAATAACACATGGTGAACCATCGAGGCCCGCAAAATTATTTGACTTGGCATTTATTTCTTGTCGCTGTAATCTATATGTTAAACAGGGACAAATGGCATTGAGTGCCCAGAGGTCCCTGATCCAACCCAGTAGCAGCAGTGCAGCTCACAAAAAAAATTCACATTTGTTGCAGTCAATTTTACTAATTAAACAAATAATTTTACTTGGTGTTTAAGTCTACAGCATAAATGTATCGCTAGTTAAGGTAATAGTACTGTCGAGGTTATACAGAACGAAGTACAATCAACATAAATTACTCTCAATACTAAAAAAAAAGACGGCAGAGGTGTGCGAACTTGGTGAATTACAACCCGATTTTTAGTGAAGCTGTTTCTTTTTTCCAAGTGTTGCACTAAATGTTTCAGTTTCCTGTAATTACATCGCATACTTTGAAAAGTTACCCGTATATTAGTGTTCCGTTTTAAACCTTGTCCCCGTGTAACGCTTTGAAGCACTTCTTGCTGGAAATTTTAAAAAGCAGAAATTCATCAATGCACATCTTACTTCATCAGAAAATTTCATTATCCCCGGATATAAACAAAATGCCTTGTTTAGCACACCGGAGAAGCAACCTATACGCATCGCGTATGGTGCACGGGAACAAATTGGAAAACAAGGTTTTAGTAATTATGTGCAACACTTGCATATAAAGCAGAAAGGTGAGATTTTTGCAACGCATCGCGCTCAAAATTCTCCCTAGTTTCATGGAATTTCAAGTCCATATCTGATGCAATTGTTTTAGGAGTCAGGGAAAGCGGTGGTATGGCACCCTGGAACACTTCAATATGTAACTTTCTACAAAGGCTTGCAATGAACCTACACAGAAAAAACATTTATCGCTCGTCACTCAGGATATTGTTTCGTACTTCGAATAAATGTTAACACCGCGCCCCGCATAGTTTACTGAGGATACCGGGATCAACAACTAAATGCCGTGTATATAGCATAAAAAAGTTGTCGCAGTTTCACCTGAAAGGCGAAGCATCAATTGCGATAGCAAACTTGTAGAGAGCTGTACGGAGTAATGATATTAGCTTTATCAGCTGTATAAACTTGGACATGCAGCAGCATCGGCAACACGCAGAACTGTTGTCGTCGACGCCATCGGCGTTTTGCCCCCGTTCGCTCAAAATGCGTGCGGCGTTGGTGACTGTTGCCGGAGCCTCTGATATAAATAGGCACTTCATGCCGCAGCTAAACGTCGCCTCCCTTCCCTCCCCCACGGCCTCTCGCGCTTCGGAAGAAGGCACGTTTGCTCTACATATATGGTGATTGTAAAGGAGAAAAGAGACGCCTACTTCTGCAGCCCTTAAGCGATCACGGCGCATAACGCGCGTTTGTTCTCCGCCGTGCGTTCACTGCCCGTGAAAGACGCGCCCCTCGCGCCCTTTCACTCGCACATACAGCGTTCGGCGCGCGGCGACGATTTCTTCTCCAAATGACGTCATACGGAACCTCACGGCGACGGCGACGCCGACGGCAGAAATCTGCTTTTGAGTGTCCATATAATTGCTATCGCAATAAAACTGGGGGAAAGCGAGTATTCCGTAGCGGTTTTTCGAGTAGGTAAGCAACCACCGCAGTTCAAGTTTTCGGAACACGTCACAATAAGGTAGTCTTCATTTCTTCAAAATATAAAATATCTGCTGTTCTTGCTCCTGCGGGGAAACAAGTAGTGGGGTGTGGGGTAGCCCTTATTCAGAAACAGCCTGAAAATGAAATCGATAAAAGCAGAAGGGAGAGAGGCCTTTAGAAAAAAGTTCAATTAAGTGTTCTATTGGCACGGAAATGGCTCTTCACGTTGGACCGAGGTCAATTTCACGAACATATCACCTCGCAGACCCTCGTGTAATGTCTCCTTCTGGGACCTTTGAGGTATCATGAATAAATGAGCATGCATATAAAACCCTAATCCGTCCTAAACTAAAATATGTCAGTGCTATCTATGACAACCAACCAGGTTAGTATGATTAATTCCCTTGAATCGGTTCAGAACCGTGCTGCCAATATCATTCTTTCTGACCACTCCTATAATACAAGTGCCTCAGCCTTAAAATACCGGTTGTGTCTTCCCCCGCTCACCTCCCGCCGCAAAAGTGCTCGTATTTTTTTTAGGTTCTTTCATTCGCTGCCCACGGGTAACCAAATCATCATTCCAGCGCATCGTTTCTCCAGCCATACGCATCCCAATGCTGTGCATCCACCACGCGCCCATTCCACTATGTATCAGCGTTCTTCTTTTCTGCACACAGCCCGACAATGGAATACCCTTCCTTCTGACATCGCCCTCATCACCGAGATTTTCCGTTTCAAAACTGATATTGAAGACCATCTTTCAAGTCAGGCCACCTAACCTGTCCCGCCATTTTTCTACGTGCCCACCCCTCATGTAATGTGCCGTTCTGGGACCTTTGAGGTAACATGACAAAATGAATAAATAAAGAGGTATACGATAAGTCGTGATTACACAAAAAATTCGTCAGTTAGACCTGTAAGTGCTTTGATTAGATTTTTGATGGTGATAAGATATATATTTATACTGCAACGTTACGCAGACTATCTCTGAACGGAGATTCAGTAGTTCCAGCATTTGATAATCCTACCATTTCATGCAGTAAGGCACACCCATCGTTGGGAGCGGCTGATTAATTAAAATACTTTATCCAGACTTCTCCCCTCGCCCGAAGGTTACATATATCTAAACGATTGTTTAGTTTTTTCAAGTATGGTTAGGCGGTAATTTGTAACTGCGGGAACTGTCCAGCACCGGGACTTCAGCGCAATGCAAGCGTGTATATATGGCGAATCTCTCACGTCGCCCGCTACTGCGCGTCTCGAGAAGGCACAATATTCGCTGCCCAAACCGGGGATACGTAGTAAAGAAAAGCATTATTAACGTGGTGACTCTATTAAAAACTAATATTTAGCTTCAGCAGTAGTTTTGTGGGACTTTCCAGTGTGTAGCCGAAAGTGCCCCCTTTAGAAAGTGGGGGTGGCCAAACGGCATACTTTGCCCCCCCCCCCCCCCCACTGTCAAAAGTGGGGGGGGGGCAAGTGCCCCCCTCTGCCCGCCCGGTAGATACGCCTATGACTCTGGACGACAACAGGGTCCCTTATTGAAAAAGAAGAAAGGCTGCAAACTGCAGCTGACCTCATCCAAGAATACGTCAGCCAACGGGGGGGGGGGGGGGGGGCTACAATGCTCGCCCGGGAAATCCAAACTCATACGCGTCTGGTGAGGCCCGGGTAACCACACAGTCCCCACAGGCCCAACACTAAAACTCTAGGTACAGCTCAACGGGGGCTTCATACCAGAGAAGCCATTGCTCAGGGTGCTGGGAGTGGGGCTACAGTCTATCCAGCGGGCTATATACCCACACCCATACGCTCCTCAAATTCAGTGTCAAGGCGATATCACGCATGATATCCCGCATAACATCCAAGAATAGAGGCTTGAAGGAAGGGGACACGTTCCGACTGATCAGAAGCCTGGTGGTGAGCAGAATCGCATACAGCCTGCCCTACTACTATCTCACACAACCCGCGACGAAGCAGGCTGACAAGCTCTTGAGGATGACTTTCAAGACCGCTCTCCGCCAGCCGATGAGTACATCGACTGACATATTATTGGGGCTCGTGATACACAACACGATCAGCGAACTCACAGAAGCCCTTCACGTCTCACAACAGCAGAGACTTGCGCGGACTCACACGGGCCGGCAGGTCTTACGAACCTTGGCCTTCAACGCCACAACGCTACGTACCCAAGTAACGTGCACGATACATCTTCACGTCTTAGACAGGTATCACATTGCCCCAATACCACGCAGCATGGACCCTAATCTACACTCCGGTCGGAGGAGACCGAGGCCCCAGGACACAGAGAAAGCATTCAGGTTACATACCACGGCCCGTTGTGCGGACGCCGCCATGTACGGGACGAAGAATAAGGGCGCAGTGGCAGTGGTCTGCGACCGCCGAGGCCACATCACCTCCGCTGCATGGACCCGCCCCTCCACAATCATGGAAGCCCAAGAGCTGGCCATCGCGTTAGCCATCCGCGAAGGCCAACACGCAAACAAACCACTGACGATCCTCACGGATTCCCAGCAGGCCTGCCGCAACTTCCTACAGGGAAGAATTGCAAGACCTGCGGCACAAGTCCTAGCCCAAATAAGCAAGGAGGACACTGACGACATGACCACCCAAACCATCATCTGGATACCAGACCACGCTGCCATCACGGGTAACCTATATGCCGACAGAGCAGCTCGAGAATTTGTACATAACCGAGCACTCATCACGCCGACTGCAGATGACTCTGACCCAGTTGACCCCGAGTAATCAGCAATCCTGAACTACCACAGAAGGAGTCGCTTGCGATGTCCCCCACCCCATCGAAAACTAAAGACGGAGGATGCCGCTGCCTCGCGTAGGCTCCAGACAGGCACTTACACGAACCTACACATATTACATCGCATGCACCCCACAGCCTACAGGGACGAGTGCCCGTGGTGCGGGGCCACACCAACCCTTACCACATTACGTGGGAGTGCACGCTACACAACATAGAAGACCACGACACGAACACCATGAGGGAGAAATGGGAGGCACTGCTGTCCAGCTCGGCCCTCGACGATCAGCTCAAGCTGATCCAGAGAGCAGACAATATTGAAAGAACCAGCGGAGCCCTGGACTAGCCCCCGACCATTAGCGATGCCCCTTCGGGGCAAGGCAAAGCTCTGATTATGCTATCTATCTATGTATCTATCTATCAATGTGGAATTTATTTTGAGCTTCACGTTGTCAGATAAGAATATATCTGAGTCTCATACAACTGAAGAAGACGCATTTAATAAATGCACTTAATTAGTAAGACATTGAAGGTTTAGACAAGTGGTTCAGAGGCTGGCAGAAACGGTGCATTAGGTTGTAGCGCCCACCGACGCTGCTAAGCGGGGACGCTTAGGTCGGCGCTGTTGGCCGGCGCCTTGGGGCGGGCTGCGAATGACGACAATAGAGTTGGGCGGCGCGTGCTAACGGCGCAAGCACGGCACGCGCTAGTCGGTTCTGGAAATCCTGCTGAGCTGCTGCTCTTGCTCTGACGCTCCGCCGCGACCCCTCGGTTCCATGCAAGCTATTTTTGTAAGCACATCTTTTCGTAATATTTCTAGCATAGCTTTATTTGTTGCCGATCATGCTCACTGACAATTAAATAATGTTTGATTCCAAAAGAAGCATGGTATTAAAAAGCTTAGTTTTTCTGGCCAATATGCCCTCATTTTCCTTAAGACGCCTACTCTTCGAGCAAGCTTGGTTTTGTTACGTTTTGCGCCAGACGTGCCGAAAAGGATCACACAAGTTCCAGGTGAACGACGTTTATTAACCCATGCTTGTGGGTTCGTGGCTCGGGCAAGAAAGGAGACCGCTAGCGAGCGCGGCTCTGCTTTTAACACTTAGTGGCGCATGCGCACTTCGCAGAGTGCTCTTATCAATTGAGCGCCAGCCGACACAACAGGTTTCTTTATGTTCAATACGCATATCGCATAGCATGAATTTGTTATAGAAGACCCCCAGCGTTTTTACATCCTCAACTATCTGTATCATATTTGCTGAAAGAGTACGATGTGTTTTCATTGAGATGGTGACGTTCTTCGCCCTGAAAATTATAGCGTTTGTTTTGTTTAGATCTCCTCCGACCGGAGTGTAGATTAGGGTAGGCTGTATGCGATTCTGCTCACCACCAGGCTTCTGATCAGTCGGAACGTGTCCCCTTCCTTCAAGCCTCTATTCTTGGATGTTATGCGGGATATCATGCGTGATATCGCCTTGACACTGGTTTTGAGGAGCGTATGGGTGTGGGTATATAGCCCGCTGGATAGACTGTAGCCCCACTCCCAGCACCCTGAGCAATGGCTTCTCTGGTATGAAGCCCCCGTTGAGGTGTACCTAGAGTTTTCGTGTTGGGCCTGTGGGGACTGTGTGGTTACCCGGGCCTCACCAGACGCGTATGAGTTTGGATTTCCCGGGCGAGCATTGTAGCCCCCGTTGGCTGACGTATTCTTGGATGAGGTCAGCTGCAGTTTGCAGCCTTTCTTCTTTTTCAATAAGAGACCCTGTTGTCGTCCAGAGTCATAGGCGTATCTACCGGGCGGGCAGAGGAGGGCACTTGCCCCCCCCCCCCACTTTTGACAGTGGGGGGGGGGGGCAAAGTATGCCGTTTGGCCACCCCCACTTTCTAAAGGGGGCACTTTCGGCTACACACTGGAAAGTCCCACAAAACTACTGCTGAAGCTAAATATTAGTTTTTAATAGAGTCACCACGTTAATAATGCTTTTCTTTACTACGTATCCCCGGTTTAGGCAGCGAATATTGTGCCTTCTCGAGACGCGCAGTAGCGGGCGACGTGAGAGATTCGCCATATATACATGCTTGCATTGCGCTGAAGTCCCGGCGCTGGACAGTCCCCGCAGTTACAAATTACCGCCTAACCATACTTGAAAAAACTAAACAATCGTTTAGATATATGTAACCTTCGGGCGAGGGGAGAAGTCTGGATAAAGTATTTTAATTAATCAGCCGCTCCCAACGATGGGTGTGCCTTACTGCATGAAATGGTAGGATTATCAAATGCTGGAACTACTGAAACTCCGTTCAGAGATAGTCTGCGTAGCGTTGCAGTATAAATATATATCTTATCACCATCAAAAATCTAATCAAAGCACTTACAGGTCTAACTGACGAATTTTTTGTGTAATCACGACTTATCGTATACCTCTTTATTTATTCATTTTGTCATGTTACCTCAAAGGTCCCAGAACGGCACATTACATGAGGGGTGGGCACGTAGAAAAATGGCGGGACAGGTTAGGTGGCCTGACTTGAAAGATGGTCTTCAATATCAGTTTTGAAACGGAAAATCTCGGTGATGAGGGCGATGTCAGAAGGAAGGGTATTCCATTGTCGGGCTGTGTGCAGAAAAGAAGAACGCTGATACATAGTGGAATGGGCGCGTGGTGGATGCACAGCATTGGGATGCGTATGGCTGGAGAAACGATGCGCTGGAATGATGATTTGGTTACCCGTGGGCAGCGAATGAAAGAACCTAAAAAAAATACGAGCACTTTTGCGGCGGGAGGTGAGCGGGGGAAGACACAACCGGTATTTTAAGGCTGAGGCACTTGTATTATAGGAGTGGTCAGAAAGAATGATATTGGCAGCACGGTTCTGAACCGATTCAAGGGAATTAATCATACTAACCTGGTTGGTTGTCATAGATAGCACTGACATATTTTAGTTTAGGACGGATTAGGGTTTTATATGCACGCTCATTTATTCATGATACCTCAGAGGTCCCAGAAGGAGACATTACACGAGGGTCTGCGAGGTGATATGTTCGTGAAATTGACCTCGGTCCAACGTGAAGAGCCATTTCCGTGCCAATAGAACACTTAATTGAACTTTTTTCTAAAGGCCTCTCTCCCTTCTGCTTTTATCGATTTCATTTTCAGGCTGTTTCTGAATAAGGGCTACCCCACACCCCACTACTTGTTTCCCCGCAGGAGCAAGAACAGCAGATATTTTATATTTTGAAGAAATGAAGACTACCTTATTGTGACGTGTTCCGAAAACTTGAACTGCGGTGGTTGCTTACCTACTCGAAAAACCGCTACGGAATACTCGCTTTCCCCCAGTTTTATTGCGATAGCAATTATATGGACACTCAAAAGCAGATTTCTGCCGTCGGCGTCGCCGTCGCCGTGAGGTTCCGTATGACGTCATTTGGAGAAGAAATCGTCGCCGCGCGCCGAACGCTGTATGTGCGAGTGAAAGGGCGCGAGGGGCGCGTCTTTCACGGGCAGTGAACGCACGGCGGAGAACAAACGCGTGTTATGCGCCCTGATCGCTTAAGGGCTGCAGAAGTAGGCGTCTCTTTTCTCCTTTACAATCACCATATATGTAGAGCAAACGTGCCTTCTTCCGAAGCGCGAGAGGCCGTGGGGGAGGGAAGGGAGGCGACGTTTAGCTGCGGCATGAAGTGCCTATTTATATCAGAGGCTCCGGCAACAGTCACCAACGCCGCACGCATTTTGAGCGAACGCGGGCAAAACGCCGATGGCGTCGACGACAACAGTTCTTCGTGTTGCCGATGCTGCTGCATGTCCAAGTTTATACAGCTGATAAAGCTAATATCATTACTCCGTACAGCTCTCTACAAGTTTGCTATCGCAATTGATGCTTCGCCTTTCAGGTGAAACTGCGACAACTTTTTTATGCTATATACACGGCATTTAGTTGTTGATCCCGGTATCCTCAGTAAACTATGCGGGGCGCGGTGTTAACATTTATTCGAAGTACGAAACAATATCCTGAGTGACGAGCGATAAATGTTTTTTCTGTGTAGGTTCATTGCAAGCCTTTGTAGAAAGTTACATATTGAAGTGTTCCAGGGTGCCATACCACCGCTTTCCCTGACTCCTAAAACAATTGCATCAGATATGGACTTGAAATTCCATGAAACTAGGGAGAATTTTGAGCGCGATGCGTTGCAAAAATCTCACCTTTCTGCTTTATATGCAAGTGTTGCACATAATTACTAAAACCTTGTTTTCCCATTTGTTCCCGTGCACCATACGCGATGCGTATAGGTTGCTTCTCCGGTGTGCTAAACAAGGCATTTTGTTTATATCCGGGGATAATGAAATTTTCTGATGAAGTAAGATGTGCATTGATGAATTTCTGCTTTTTAAAATTTCCAGCAAGAAGTGCTTCAAAGCGTTACACGGGGACAAGGTTTAAAACGGAACACTAATATACGGGTAACTTTTCAAAGTATGCGATGTAATTACAGGAAACTGAAACATTTAGTGCAACACTTGGAAAAAAGAAACAGCTTCACTAAAAATCGGGTTGTAATTCACCAAGTTCGCACACCTCTGCCGTCTTTTTTTTTAGTATTGAGAGTAATTTATGTTGATTGTACTTCGTTCTGTATAACCTCGACAGTACTATTACCTTAACTAGCGATACATTTATGCTGTAGACTTAAACACCAAGTAAAATTATTTGTTTAATTAGTAAAATTGACTGCAACAAATGTGAATTTTTTTTTGTGAGCTGCACTGCTGCTACTGGGTTGGATCAGGGACCTCTGGGCACTCAATGCCATTTGTCCCTGTTTAACATATAGATTACAGCGACAAGAAATAAATGCCAATTCAAATAATTTTGCGGGCCTCGATGGTTCACCATGTGTTATTGCGAAATAGGTCTATCGTGACAAATAAAAATACCTGACAGATGCATATCCACGCTTTTTCACTTAATGAAATAATAATATATATATATATATATATATATATATACAGTACAGTAGCCAAAACAGCCAAGCTTCTTCCATTCGAAATAGTGATGAACCGGATACAGAAGCTCCTTCTATAACTAGCGATGAAGTTAGAAGGGCCTTGAAAGACATGACCAGGGGAAAAGCGCCTGGAGAAGACGGAATAACAGTAGATTTAATCAAAGATGGAGGAGATATCATGCTTGAAAAGCTTGCGGCCCTTTATACGCAATGCCTCACAACTTCAAGTGTACCAGAGAGCTGGAAGAACGCCAACATTATACTTATCCATAAGAAGGGAGACGTTAAAGAATTGAAGAATTACAGACCCATTAGCTTGCTTTCAGTATTGTATAAAATATTCACCAAGATAATTTCCAATAGAATCAGGACAACACTTGACTTCAGTCAACCAAGAGAACAGGCTGGCTTCAGGAAGGGATATTCTACGATGGACCATATCCATGCCATCAATCAGGTAATCGAGAAATCTGCGGAGTACAATCAACCTCTCTATATGGCTTTCATAGATTATGAAAAGGCATTCGATTCAGTAGAGATATCAGCAGTCATAGAGGCATTGCGTAATCAAGGAGTGGAGGAGGCATACGTGAATATCTTGGCAAATATCTACAAGGATTCCACAGCTACCTTGGTTCTCCACAAGAAAAGTAGAAAGATACCTATCAAGAAAGGGGTCAGGCAAGGAGACACAATCTCTCCAATGCTATTCACTGCATGCTTAGAAGAAGTATTCAAGCTCTTAGACTGGGAAGGATTAGGAGTGAGGATCGATGGCGAATATCTCAGCAACCTTCGGTTTGCAGATGACATTGTCCTATTGAGCAACAATGGAGAGGAATTACAACAAATGATTGAGGACCTTCATCGAGAAAGTGCAAGAATTCGGTTGAAGATGAATATGCAGAAGACAAAGATAATGTTCAATAGCCTGGCAAGGGAACAAGAATTCAGGATCACCAGTCAGCCTCTAAAACACGCTGCAGGAAAAATACCAACACATGTACAACCTAACCCTTAATAATCACTCAACGTGTCCTTAATTCCGACCACACTGATTCTGGGCGTTTCCTACACAAACGTCTGCCAACTCTGGCCTACTACAAGAATGGATCGTCCTTACTCCGTTCGTCCTCGTTGCTCGTATTCTCCCGGTGGGGATTTCGTTGGACCTTTCTTAAAGTCGTTGCTTTCGCCGACTGTCGCATAGTCGTGGCTGCCTTGCAGTCGGTCCTTGAACTTGTTCGCATCCGAAGCCTGTGTAACCCGGTCGCTGTTGCTGACGTGGCCGGAAGGCTTGACGGGTTAGGCCTAGCGACGTGCTCAGCCACCGCTTCCGTCCAGCTCTTTTCCCGAGTGCCGACATGGCGTTCCGGGGATCATCGAACGTGCCGGTCTGCCGCGGAAGAGGGATCCTCTCTGGAGTGCCCGGTCCTGCCGTGAGAGGCTGCAGCCAGTCCAGGAGCCTCACTCGAACTTGCCGAGGTAGACGGCCACACCTTGGACTGCCAACGTCACGGACTCGGCCAGACCCCCAAGTCTCCCGTCGCCAGAGCGGAGCTGGCGATGCGACCTTCCTGGCCCGGAGCCACGTCGATAATGCTCGCTCAGTGCCGTTTCTCCCTCGACCATACCTCGGGTCACGCGCCTCGCGCGCTCGCGCCGTTCAGAACGCTCCGTTTACTTCGTCCTTTCCTTCTTTTATTGCGATAGCAATTATATGGACACTTCAACCGGATTTCTGCCGTCGGCGTCGCCGTCGCCGTGAGGTTCCCTATAGATAAAATCTTCGCCGCGCGCCGTATGCCCGAGCGGAAGCGTGCGGGGACGCGCTCTATCACGGAGAGCGAACGCACTCATCTCCCACGCGCAAGCAAGGAAGCAGGAAGCCAGCGCCGGAGGGAGCGGAGGGGGGCGCACGTCTACTCGGCCAACAACCGCGCTCGTCGCTCGTCCGCACCGTCTCTTATCTCCACACGGCTCTGACCTTTATGGCGCATTCGCCGCTCAGTTTCCGTCTAAGCGATAGACCGCACGTACCTTCGTCCGCTTTGGCGTATGCTTGCTGCCAGCGTTTTGACAGTCGTTGTCTGCAGTCATTCAGTGTGATCTATTCGTGTTTGTTTGTGCGCGCTCACCCCACGCTTGTTCATTCAGTTAGTAATAGTCGGGCCACATTTTCCAACGCACGCTACACATGCAATGCTGCCCGGATCGGCAGTGCAGCGCTACAGGTGTGTCCCTTCGCACGCGCTGCCCACGGGAAGCGCTTCTCATCAACACCACCGTTTCACACGCGCCTTCTCGTGGTCATCGAGTCTCTCTTCATGTCGGTTTACTTACGCCGCAGCACACCTGCTTACTTAATCAGCGCATGTTTACTACAATTCATATTGCTACCAAAGCCGCTCACCTTACTTCGTATTACATTGCTGTGTTGCTATTGCATTCATTGCTTCGCCCTTAGCGAAACTGTGACATTTTTATGTCGCCGCCGGCGTCTTACTCATGACATCTGATCATGATAACTGGGACCGGGTACTTCCGTTTGTAACGTTCGCATACAACACCGCGAAACAAGCTACAACGGGATTTTCACCTTTTTTCCTCCTATATGGACGGGAGCCATTGCATACCATCGACACTCTCCTTCCATACCATCCTGACGCTTCCGAGTGCCCACCTGTGTACGAAGCTGCCCGACAAGCCGAAGAGTGCCGCCAGCTCGCGCGCATCTTTACGTCACAAGAACAACAGCGCCAGAAGGAAGGACGCGTCGACTCACTGCCCAGTCCCACGTATGCCCCAGGGTCTCTGTATGGCTGGCTGTTCCTTGCCAAACTCCGGGCCTTTCCTCAAAACTCGTTCCAAAGTACGAAGGGCCTTACCGCGTCTTGGAGTGAACGTCCCTGGTGAATTTTCTCATCGAGCCACTTTCTCCATCTGACGACATGCGCCGGCGTGCACGTGACCTCGTCCACGTGGCGCGTCTCAAGCCCTACCATGACCCTCTACCAACAACAACTTAGGTCGCCAGGATGGCTCTTCTTCTGCGGGAGCGATTGTGAAGAAGACGCGCCTCCGTCCAGCGGCATCGCCAACGCTCGGCCCGCTCTGCTCGCGCTGTTGGTCGCTGGTGTTTTTGGAGACGGTGCTCCACGCTGCCTCGCCGTTCTTGGAACTCGTAGCGTTCTTGACGCACACCGCCAATAAACCTCTTCTCAATATATATATATATATATATATATATATATATATATATATATACATATATATATATATAAATATTGTTACTAAGCAATGCTCCAGACAACAATGAGGACAACACCGAAGACGACGACGCTCTCTGCTGTCGCGCGGACTGGTTTTGAATCCTGTATATCGTGTATGCCAGTGGGCGCTTTGTAAATATTCTGGAACTCTAATTTAATCCTCTCTTTTCCCGTAACATTTTCTGGAAGCTGCGGGGTATCGGAGGCGCATATCGGATTTACGCAGTGCGCGCTAAATCGGTCAAGCCAGCTGAAGGCGAGAATAACTCGGGCTCGTCACCAGCCGTGCCCTCTGTCATCCTGGCACAACTGCGCGACCCTGCACATTTTCCGGAACGGATAACACTGACGTCGAGGATTGGCTTCAGCTCTACCAACGGATGAGCGCGAGCAATCACTGGGACCAGACCGTCATGCTCGCTAACCTGCTCTTTTACCTCGCGGGAACGGCACGCGTCTGGTTTGAGACCCACGAAGAGAAGCTCACTAGCTGGGACTTGTGCCAACAAAAGCGCACAGATTTGTTTGACAAGCCTGTTGGCCACTGCCATGCCACGCAGAAAGACCTTGATTGACGAGTTCAGACTTCCACTGAGTCCTAAGTGACTTATATTCAGGATAAGCGTTGGTCGAGCTATCGAAATACCCGGCGCCCGCCTGGCAGTCCCCTGCCGCCGACACAGATTGAAGAAGACAACGCGCCAACATCGCTGCCCGCACGACCAATCCGTTCTCCTTCGCCACGCCCACGCCTTTCCCGCTCGCCTCTTCCTTATCGCTCTCCGTCTCCTTCTCACACGCGCCACTCCTCGGAAAAACTAACTGACGCAGCTCCGAGAGGTGAGCCTGCCATGACGACCCGACCCCAAATTCCTCTGCTTACACTGCCTGGCCATCACAACCTCATCAACGTGGACGTGGGCGGTATACCTGTAACACCACTTATTGACACAGCAGCACACATATCGGTTATGAACTCGAACCTCGTACGCGCCTAAAGAAAGTCCAGCCCGACTCGCCGTCGTCCACGTAGGCGACAGTGGAACTCGAGCTGACACTGGGATGTGTGCCGCCCGTGTGACTGTAGCCGAACACAATACGTTTGTTTTGTTTCATGTTTGGAGCAGTGGCCACACGAAATCATGTTAGGCCTTGATTTACTGTCGGCACATTCGTCCATTACGGACTGCTCTGCGGGTGTTGTCCAACTCGCCCTACCGTATGCCGCTGACCCTCCTGATCCTACACCCAGTGGACTCTGTTCCACCGATTACGTTCGCCTACCTCGCCGAGCCGTCAACCTATATTGCCATTTCACCCGACCCACCTGATGCCGACGGCGATTACGTCATGGCGCGCAAAGCCACCGTAGACTTGTCGCAGAACGTCGCATTTCCCCACACGGTCGCACGCATAAAAGACGATGCCACCTGTCTTCCTGTAGTGAATTTCGGGCTCTGACCTCAAGTGCTACCTCAGGGCACATCTCTTGCAACCTTGGCCCCGGCTTCCGACTACCATATTTCTGCTTTATCTGGTCATACTGCGTCATCTACCTCTGCTGGTTCGGTCCCTACAACACGAGTTTTATAACCTTTCGCGACAATGATCGCTCCTGACCTTCCGGCCCAACATGCGGTCGCACTTCGGTGCCTTCTCGCCTCGTACCGCGGCATTTTCGATATCGATGACTGGCCACTTGGTCAGACGTACGCCGTGGAACATCGTATACACCCTGCGACGCTAGCCCTATACACCGACGGCCATACCGCGTCTCTCCTTCTGAGCGCCAAGTGATACAGAAGGAAGTAGAGAAGATACTTGCCCGAGATATCATTGAGTCTTCTAGCAGCCTTTGGGCCCCTCCGGTCGGGCTCGTGCGAATAAAGGATGACAGCTGGATCTTCTGCGTCGACTATTGCCATTTCAACAAAGTAACAAAAAAGGACGTGTATCCCTTGCTTGGATAGATGACGCCCTCGATTGTTTACATGGTGCAAAATATTTTTCTTCGATAGACCTTCTTTCCGGGTACTGGCAGATTGCAGTTGACAACATGGATCGTGAAAAGACTACTTTTATTACACCTGATGGTGTTTATCAGTTCAAAGTGATGCCTTTCGGGTTATGTATGCTCCGGCTACATTTGAACGTATGATGGATGCTCTCCTTCACGGTTTTAAGTGGTCAATCTGCCTGTGCTACCTCGATGACATTATTATTGCGATAGCAATTATATGGACACTCAAAAGCAGATTTCTGCCGTCGGCGTCGCCGTCGCCGTCGCCGTGAGGTTCCGTATGACGTCATTTGGAGATGAAATCGTCGCCGCGCGCCGAACGCTGTATGTGCGAGTGAAAGGGCGCGAGGGGGGCGTCTTTCACGGGGAGTGAACGCACGGCGGAGAACAAACGCGCGTTCTGCGCCGTGCTCGCTTAAGGGCTGCAGAAGTAGGCGTCTCGTTTCTCCTTTACAATCACCATATATGTAGAGCAAACGCGCCTTCTTCAGACGCGCGAGAGGCCGTGGGGGAGGGGGAAGGAAGGGAGGCGACGTTTAGCTGCGGCACCAAGTGCCTATTTATATCAGAGGCTCCAGCAACAGTCACCAACGCCGCACGCATTTTGAGCTAACGCGGGCAAAACGCCGATGGCGTCGACAACAGTTCTGCGTGTTGTTGCTACCAAAGCCACTCACCTTACTTCGTATGACATTGCTGTGTTGCTATCGCATTCATTGCTTCGCCCTTAGGGCGAAACTGTGACATTTTTGTCTTCACCCACTTTTGAGAAGCACCTCGAGCGTCTTTCGGCAATTATTTCTGTTTTCCGCAAGGCTAGGCTTCAGCTTAATTTATCAAAATGCCACTTCGGTCGCCGGCAACTAACTGTGCTCGGAAACCTCGTCCATTCTTCCGGCGTCCACCCCGATCCAGAGAAAGTTCGCACCGTCAAGAATGGCTATGTCGTATCCAAGGACGAAACTCTCCCCTACCCCGACAAACTTGGCGGCGTTGCCAAATTTCCCAAGCCAACGTCCATCAAAGAATGGCGCAGTTTCATCGGTCTGTGATCATACTTCAGAAGCTTCATTCAGCATTTCGCCGCCATCGTATCGGCCATGACGAAGCTCCTAGGGAGCAACGGGCTCCTCACCTCGTGGTGATCAGAGTGCGACGAGGAGTTCACGAGTCTTGGTCGTTTGCTGACTTCCCACCCAATTTTGCGCCACTACGACCCGACGGCCCCTACAGGTGTACACACAGATGCCAGCGGTGTTGGCCTTGGCGCTGTCCTCGCACAACGTAAGCAAGGGTTCCCTGAGTATGTCGTTGCTTGTGGCAGTCGAACGCTTACGAAAGCCGAGAATAACTACACCTTGACAGAAAAAGAATGTCTCGCGATCATCTGGGCTCTTAATAAGTTCCGCCCATATTTTGTATGGCCGCCGATTTGATGTCATCACGGACCACCACGCACCATGTTGGCTGGTGCCATTGAAATATCCCTCCGGCCGTTTTGCACGTTGGGCACTTCGCCTGCAAGACTACGACATCCGCGTACTCTACCGCAGCGGACGGCACCTTTCAGACGCCGATGCCCTCTCACGCGCTTCCTTGGCTGACAACAATATATCTCGGTGTACTGTGTCTTCCACTCAGGCGCGGATCCAGGGGGGTGTCCGCATGTCCTGACCCCCCCCCCCCCTCAGATTTCTGTATCGCTCCCTCACTGATAGGGGGATGGCCTTGTCAAAAAAGAATATGGCCACCAGAATTCTTCAAAATTATTTTTCGTGAGTACGAGTGGTATCAGCCATGTATAAGTAAAGGTAGCTCGCTCACAAGCTTAGTTGTACTCCGTAGGGGTGTGGTGTCGCGAAGTTGCCGTAGTTAATTTTTCTCATGAACACCTTGGACCTCCTGGCGCCGGCCCTGCCTTACTCGTCCCGTCGGTGGCGTCGAATGAACGAGGTGACGTCCCATTTGCCAAGCATGCCGATGTCCGCTCGAGCGCCTTCGCGCCTGATTAACTTAGTTTCCCCTTGGGGTGTCAACGGTTGCCTCATTGGCTGTCATCGGTTCTGCGACCAACCTGCTTAATGAAAGATCTCTTGCTGAAGTTTTCATATATAGATAATAACAAGTAACAGCTAAACTAAGAACACCGCATAGGCAACTTTTTTAACTGTAGCACTCATTGTGATCACAGTTACACGTTGACAGTATCCGGTACGAGCACAGTACCGTTCGTACGCTACAAGTTTTTCATTGTAACTTCGCAGTTTTATTGTCGGGCATTACGCATAGGAGGCTCAAGCCCGCCGGATCCGTTTATCTGAGTGGGCGTTCTCGCGGAGCGGGGCGAAGCCTAGAGCCGCGGCTGAGAAGTGGGGGAGCGGGACGTCAGCGGCCAACGCCAGCGCGCGGGCCTAGGATGGCGTCGCGTGGTTAGAGAAACGGGAGCAGATGCGCGCCTTGTGTAAAAGGATGACGTCGCATGGGAAACAAAACATGAAGACGCTGCCTCGCACTCATGGCTACTACGCCACATAGTTCTTCTTGTAGGTGGCGTCGTGAGTCTTGATACGCGGTGATTCGCATATCGTGAACAACCAGCGTAGTGGTTGCCGCGTTGAAACGAAGGTGTCTCAGCCGAACACAAAGAATCTTCTTAAGAAAAGAAATCAAGGTGTCCCAACAGAACTCCAAAGACGGACCCGTGCTTACCCATTTATAACGAACCTGTGACAGACCATCCCAAATTTTATTTTAAGAAACAATACAGGCTGATATACCGGGTGTTCAAAATCAAGCTTTATGGTTTTCTTAAAATTAGGCACTGTCAAGGCCAACCCAATTCTTTAGGGTTGGCCTTGACCTTCTTGGCCCATTTTCGCTCTCTGTCTGCAGCAATGAGTGGATAACAGTCGCTACCGACTACACGACCCGGTACGCGATCAGTCGGGCGCTGCCAACCAGTTGTACAACCGACGTTGTCGACTTCCTGCTAGAAGGCGTTATACTTCTTCACCACGGCGCTCCTTCACAGCTGCTCACAGATCGGGGCGGCTATTTCATATCGAAGGTTGTCCAGGACCACTTGCACTCCTGCGCTACAAAACAAAAGTTGACTACGGCGTACCACCCTCAGACCAACAGCCTCACAGAGGGTCTTAACAGAACTATCACAGACATGCTTGCTATGTATGTTTCCGCCGACCATCATGAGTGGGACGCCGCTCTGCCCTTCGTCACATTTGCCTATAACTCTTCCCGACTTGACTGTGTGGGTTTTTCTCCGTTTTATCAATTGTACGTAAGAAATCACACTCTGCCATTTGACACACTGCTTCCCGTCATTCTTGACTCGTCGTCAGAATACGGTCGTGCCGCGATCTTCCTAGCTGTAGAGGCCAGACAGATTGCATGCCTGCGCCTTACCGCTTCGCAGGAAAAGCCACGACGCTTCTATGATGCCGGCTACCACAATGCCCACTTCAACCCTGGTGATATGGTCCTTCTTTGGACACCCTCACAGCGAGTTCGCCTTTGCGAAAAGTTGATTTCGCCTTACTCTGGCCCGTACCGGGTCTTACTCCAAGTGACCCGACGTCACATATGAAATCACGCCCCTCGATTCGACCACGTCTCGACCTTCAACCGATGTCGTCCACACCACACCCCTTAAGCGATACCACTCGGACAATCGAGCAAGCATCGGGACGGCGCCTTCGCCGAAGGGGGTCATGTTACCAAGCAATGCTCGAGACAACGCTGAGGACAATATAGGGCACGATGACGCTCTCTGATGTCGCGCGGGCTGGTTTTGAACCTTGTGTGCCAGTGCGCGCTTTGTAAATATTCTGTAGAAATCATTTAGACCTCTCTTTCCCCGTAACAAGAGAGGGGTATATATATTGTAGTGAAGAAGAGGGGCGATGCAGTGGTGCATCCTTACCAGCGCTGTCAAGTGGGTCATTCTCTCCAGCGCAACGCTCGGACCACGCCGCTAGCGCTCGCGGTTCCCTGCACTGATCCAATGGTCAGCTCTAACATGGACGCGCAATAAACACCTTTACAAGTGGTGGAGGTTTTGGGTACAGGATCGAAGCTCTAGTATGCGTTCGAGCGTAGCACTCTGCGAGCGTGGACATCATCAAGGGCACTAGCACAATTTTCGTTTGCTACTCGTGCCCATACCCTGTCATGCTGCTCCGAGGAGAATGTGTTGCTACCGTGGAAGCCATCGACGTCGTGCTATTTATCGACGTGCCCGACTACCCGAATTGGGCAACCTACCGTACGCTAAGTGTTGTTTCTACATCTGACGCATTGCCCACAGATTTATTTGGTTCCTCCATCGCTGGAACCCTTACAGCGGCCCAGCGTTCCCAGCTGCTGTCCCTCTTGGGAGAATTTCGTTGGTCTTTCGACGTTGGTCGGCGGAAACATACATAGCAAGCATGTCTATGATAGTTCTGTTAAGACCCTCTGTGAGGCTGTTGGTCTGCGTTACGTAACGCACCGTTAAACAAAGAAGCGGATTGGGACAATTCCCTTAAAAGCAGCGTGCTCTCAGTCCAACTCCAGGCTGTCCAGAGGGCCTGGGAAAGGGTGGAGGACCACGGTCTTCCTGCCCCTACGTGGACGCGGCCAGCGACTACTACGGACTTCCCACGGGGGGTCCACACGTAGTTCCTCAGGACCAAATAAAGTTCATGTCCGTCCGTCCGTCCGTCCGTCCGTCCGTCCGTCCGTCCGTCCGTCCGTCCGTCCGTCCGTCCGTCCGTCCGTCCGTCCGTCCGTCCGTCCGTCCGTCCGTCCGTCCGTCCGTCCGTCCGTCCGTCCGTCCGTCCGTCCGTCCGTCCGTCCGTCCGTCCGTCCGTCCGTCCGTCCGTCCGTCCGTCCGTCCGTCCGTCCGTCCGTCCGTCCGTCCGTCCGTCCGTCCGTCCGTCCGTCCGTCCGTCCGTCCGTCCGTCCGTCCGTCCGTCCGTCCGTCCGTCCGTCCGTCCGTCCGTCCGTCCGTCCGTCCGTCCGTCCGTCCGTCCGTCCGTCCGTCCGTCCGTCCGTCCGTCCGTCCGTCCGTCCGTCCGTCCGTCCGTCCGTCCGTCCGTCCGTCTGTCTGTCTGTCCGTCTGTCTGTCTGTCTGTCTGTCTGTCTGTCTGTCTGTCTGTCTGTCTGTCTGTCTGTCTGTCTGTCTGTCTGTCTGTCTGTCTGTCTGTCTGTCTGTCTGTCTGTCTGCTGTCTGTCTGTCTGTCTGTCTGTCTGTCTGTCTGTCTGTCTGTCTGTCTGTCTGTCTGTCTGTCTGTCTGTCTGTCTGTCTGTCTGTCTGTCTGTCTGTCTGTCTGTCTGTCTGTCTGTCTGTCTGTCTGTCTGTCTGTCTGTCTGTCTGTCTGCTGTCTGTCTGTCTGTCTGTCTGTCTGTCTTGTCTGCTGTCTGTCTGTCTGTCGACGTGGGGCAAGCTTCCTTGGGTTGGACTTCAACTGTAAGGCACCCCATCGACACTGGCTCCCACCCAGCATTGCGACAACGCCCGTATCGCGTTTCTGCCAGCGAACGTCGTGTGATTAACGAGCAAGTCGACGACATGCTTCGAGCCGAAGTAATTCGACGAAAAGTCCATGGGCTTCTCCTGTCGTCCTTGTTACAAAGAAGGACGGCTCGGTAAGGTTTTGCGTCGCTTATCGCCGGCTCAACAAGATCACTCGCAAGGACGTCTATCCCCTACCACGCGTAGACGACGCAACTGACGGCCTGCAAGGAGCCGAGTTCGTTTCATCTCTGGATTTGCGCTCCGGGTATTGGCAAGTGCCTATGGAAGAAGTTCGTCGGCCGAAAACAGCCTTTATCACGCCCGACGGCTTGTACGAGTTTAACGTCAAGCCTTTTGGACTCTGTAATGCGCCCGCGAAATTCGAGTACATGATGGACACAGTTCTGCAAGGCTTAAGTGACACAAATGTTTGTGTTATCTTGACGACATTGTGGTTTTCGCGCCCGACTTCACCACGCACCTCGAACGCCTCCAGGGTGTTTTGACGTGTTTATCGAACGCCGGCCTGCAATTAAGCATAGAGAAGTGCCAATTTGCTGCACGGCAACACATAATACTTGGCTATGTCGTATCCAAGGACGAAACTCTCCCCTACCCCGACAAACTTGGCGGCGTTGCCAAATTTCCCAAGCCAACGTCCATCAAACAATGGCGCAGTTTCATCGGTCTGTGATCATACTTCAGAAGCTTCATTCAGCATTTCGCCGCCATCGTATCGGCCATGACGAAGCTCCTTGGGAGCAACGGGCTCCTCACCTCGTGGTGATCAGAGTGCGACGAGGAGTTCACGAGTCTTGGTCGTTTGCTGACTTCCCACCCAATTTTGCGCCACTACGACCCGACGGCCCCTACAGGTGTACACACAGATGCCAGCGGTGTTGGCCTTGGCGCTGTCCTCGCACAACGTAAGCAAGGGTTCCCTGAGTATGTCGTTGCTTGTGGCAGTCGAACGCTTACGAAAGCCGAGAATAACTACACCTTGACAGAAAAAGAATGTCTCGCGATCATCTGGGCTCTTAATAAGTTCCGCCCATATTTTGTATTGCCGCCGATTTGATGTCATCACGGACCACCACGCACCATGTTGGCTGGTGCCATTGAAATATCCCTCCGTTTGTTTTGCACGTTGGGCACTTCGCCTGCAAGACTACGACATCCGCGTACTCTACCGCAGCGGACGGCACCTTTCAGACGCCGATGCCCTCTCACGCGCTTCCTTGGCTGACAACAATATATCTCGGTGTACTGTGTCTTCCACTCAGGCGCGGATCCAGGGGGGATGTCCGCATGTCCTGACCCCCCCCCCCCCTCAGATTTCTGTATCGCTCCCTCACTGATAGGGGGATGGCCTTGTCAAAAAAGAATATGGCCACCAGAATTCTTCAAAATTATTTTTCGTGAGTACGAGTGGTATCAGCCATGTATAAGTAAAGGTAGCTCGCTCACAAGCTTAGTTGTACTCCGTAGGGGTGTGGTGTCGCGAAGTTGCCGTAGTTAATTTTTCTCATGAACACCTTGGACCTCCTGGCGCCGGCCCTGCCTTACTCGTCCCGTCGGTGGCGTCGAATGAACGAGGTGACGTCCAATTTGCCAAGCACGCCGATGTCCGCTCGAGCGCCTTCGCGCCTGATTAACTTAGTTTCCCCTTGGGGTGTCAACGGTTGCCTCATTGGCTGTCATCGGTTCTGCGACCAACCTGCTTAATGAAAGATCTCTTGCTGAAGTTTTCATATATAGATAATAACAAGTAACAGCTAAACGAAGAACTACGCATAGGCAACTTTTTTTAACTGTAGCACTCATTGTGATCACAGTTACACGTTGACAATATCCGGTACGAGCACAGTACCGTTCGTACGCTACAAGTTTTTCATTGTAACTTCGCAGTTTTATTGTCGGGCATTAGGCATAGGAGGCTCAAGCCCGCCGGATCCGTTTATCTGAGTGGGCGTTCTCGCGGAGCGGGGCGAAGCCTAGAGCCGCGGCTGAGAAGTGGGGGAGCGGGACGTCAGCGGCCAACGCCAGCGCGCGGGCCTAGGATGGCGTCGCGTGGTTAGAGAAACGGGAGAAGATGCGCGCCTTGTGTAAAAGGATGACGTCGCATGGGAAACAAAACATGAAGACGCTGCCTCGCGCTCATGGCTACTACGCCACATAGTTCTTCTTGTAGGTGGCGTCGTGAGTCTTGATACGCGGTGATTCGCATATCGTAAACAACCAGCGTAGTGGTTGCCGCGTTGAAACGAAGGTGTCTCAGCCGAACACAAAGAATCTTCTTAAGGAAATCAAGGTGTCCCAACAGAACTCCAAAGACGGACCCGTGCTTACCCATTTATAACGAACCTGTGACAGACCATCCCAAATTTTATTTTAAGAAACCATACAGGCTGATATACCGGGTGTTCAAAATCAAGCTTTATGGTTTTCTTAAAATTAGGCACTGGGAGGCACGTGAAGACCACCTGCGCAAATAAGTTGTGTGGCCAGGGGGACACAAAGTGAGATAATTATCGCTGTCAGCAACCGAATCAACTAAAATTGAATAATTAACTTTTTATAGACTGCAGTAAGTGTGTATGTTTGTATTCAAAAGTTAGAGGCAGTCGTGTTTCTGCACAGTTTCACTTGGATGAATTCTTCTAGCATGTCTATGCTCCGATATATCCAACTCCAAATTTTAATTGTCGTTCGCATGATTACGCATGCAAGAGAGTGAGGATCAGCGCAAAGCTCCTACCTGATGTGACGCGGCTGTTGGGTGCAGCGTTTAGTCTGACAACGCGGCGGAGGCATTGGCAAAGATAATAAGTACCCCCCATTCCCCTCATGGCTGGCGAAATAAAAAAAATCGAAGAACCCGTAACCGCTGTCGTAACATGCGACCGCGCAGCCTGTAAAGATGGCGGCAGCTGCCATGCCGAGATAATGGCGCGAGCGGAGAAGCCGGAGGGCAGTGCGCGTGCGTAATGGTGACTAGACGACTGGGCATGGTCCTTGTTTGGGCTATGCAAATAAAGTGACTGCTGATTTCCACGTATTGTAAGTTTTACTGAAATCAAAAGCAACAACTGCACCATCAACAGCAGAAACATTTTTAGCTATGCTAACCAATATTTCATACTGCCGCTTTAACTTTGGTGTTGTCATGCACAAATCTCATGACAACACTTCACCCATCAAGATGTCAATGCCCTAAAAATGTTCAAAATGCCTCCCTTCCACAGCAACGCAAAGCATAAACCGCTCTCGCGTCGAGTCGATAACTCTGTGCAGCGCAATTGAAATTTGGAGTCTGATATCTCGGAGCACGAACACGCTAGAATAATTCTTAATTCCGACTGATACTGTGTAGAAACATGACTGCCTCTAAGTTTTCAATACAAAAATACCCACTTACTGCAGTCGACAAAAATAATTGTTCAATTTTAGTTAATTGGGCTGCTCACAGCGATAATTATCATCTCACTTTGTGCCCCCTGGCCACACAATTTATTTGCACAGGTGGTCTTCGCGTGCCTCCCAGTGCCTAATTTTAAGAAAACCATAAAGCTTAGCTTTGAACAACCTGCATTATCAGGCAGAGCCGCCAAGCACATGGCTGTATTGGGTAACGTCCTTTTCCTATAAGCTCGGAGAAACCGATACCTGGCTTCACTATAGGGCTTCTTCCTCTTTCTGGGGTTTTACGTGCCAAAACCAGTTCTGATTATGAGACGCGCCGTAGTGGAAGACTTCGGATTAACTTTGACCACCAGGGGTTCTTTAACGTGCACTACAACGCAAGCACACGTGCGTTTTTGCATTTCGCCTACATCGAAATTCGGCGGCCGCGGCCGGTATGCCACGCGCGATCTCCTGCTCAGCAGCGCAATGCCTCAACTGACTGAGCCACCACGGCGGGCTACAGGTGTTGCTCTAGCCGTATAAAACGCGGGTTTATCGTGAGCAGAAACGGTGAATTTCGGTAAATGATAAAGGCTACTATCATCATCATCATCATCATTGACAGAAGCTGACCCCCTCCCCCTCAGAAAAAACCTGGATCCGCCCCTGCTTCCACTGACCGTCGCACCATCGTTTCCGAGCAGCGCAAGGACCCCTGGATTGCGTCGATTATAGGCTGGTTCTCTGATCCAGCGACCAGGTCAACAAACCACGCGTTGCGCCGTCAAGCTCACCATTTCGCCATTCGCGACGACCTGCTTCACCGGCGCAATTACACCTCCGACGGACGCCAGTGGTTGTTGGTAGTGCCTCGCAGCCTGCGTTCCGAAATATGCGCAGCTTTCCACGCCGATTCCCAGTATGCCCACGCTGGCGTTTTAAAGACTTACCAGCGCCTTCAACAGCTGTCCTACTTGCGAGGGATGTACTACAGCTACGTTCAAAAGTACGTACGCTCTTATCCCGATTTCCAGCGCCGGAAATCTTCACCATGCATGCCTCTCGCCAGCTTGGCTGCAACCTTTACCTTGCGCCATAGGGCGCGTCGGTATAGATTTGTACGGGTCCCTGGGCAGCTGGGCCATTGTGGCAGCTGACCGCCTTGCGCGATACGCTGAAATTCCGGCACTTCCGGCAGCTAGAGTGCGCTACATTGCCTCCTTCCTGCTTCGTCGATTCACCCTACGTAATGGGCCACCCCAGGAGCTGCTCAGTGACCGCTGACTTGTCTTCCTCTGCGAAGTTGTTAAAGCTGTTCTCAAAGAGTATCACGTTGTTCATCGCACAACAACGGCGTACCATCGCCAAACCAATGGACTCACGGAATGATTCAACCGTATGCTCGGCGACATGCAGTGTACGTCTCCTCCGACCACACGAACTGGGACGCGATTCTTCCCTTCGTAACCTTCGTGTACAATACCGCTACGCAAAGCGCTACTGGTTTTTCACCATATATCTTATTGTACGGCCGGCACCCATTGCACACAATGGACACAATGCGACTATACCGGTCCGACGCATCTGAATGTGCGCCCATTTCTGATACCGTGAGACATGCCGAAGAGTGCCGCGAACTCGCCTGGGCCTTTACCTCCAATGACCAAGAGCGTCATAAGAAGACTCACGTTGACACCACCTCTGCGCCTACCTTTCTTCCTGGAGCGCTTGTGTGGCTCTCAGTTCCTTCCGCTGCACCTGGTTTGTCTTTGAAGTTAATGCCCAAGTATGAAGGTCCCTACCGCATCGTCGAGCGTGAATCACCCGTCAACTATGTGATCGAGCCCATTGAACAATTTTCGGACATGCGCCGTCGCGGACGCGACACTGGCAACATCGAACGCTACAAGCCGTATTACGATACACTAATAGTGACGAACTGTTAGGTAGCCCGACGGCTCCCTTTTCGCCCCTTGGGTAATTGTAGCGAAGAAGAGGCCCGATGCAGTGGGGCATCCTTAACAACGCTGTCTAGTAGGTCAGTCCAGGTCCCTGAACTGATTCAACGGTCGGCTCTAACGCTTGCGCACAATATATATATATATATATATATATATATATATATATATATAGAAGTGAAGAAAGGGAACCGAGGGGCCCGATTATAATTAATCATATCATTAGAAGCCAACAAACAATGACGCCAAGGACAACATAGGGGAAATTACTTGTACGTACGGATTGCATTAAAGACATGATAAATTAATGGAAATGAAAATGGATGAAGAAACAACTGTCCGCAGGTGGGGAACGAATCCACGTGCTCGCATTACGCGTGCGATGCGCTTAAAAATGAGCCACCGCGGAGCAGTTTTACCGTCCGCTTTCTGGAGTATTTATGTTCTACAACTGAACTAACCCTGGGAATGTTAGCCAGCGCCACCACTCACAAACCATAGAGGTGGCTGTGGAACATCCTTTCTGCCCCAGGCCTCACGAGTCCAGAGGTGGGACTAGCCGGGTGCGCAACGAGTTCGCGTCCTCGCCGGCCCTCCAATAAACGTTATTTCACTCACTCACGAGCACGTAATCTTATTGGGTGATGGCAACAGGTCAATAAACCCACGTATGCTACCTGAAGGCATCAATGTTGCCGGATTCGAGCCCTCGTTATGTAATGACCGATCAGAAAGGGAAGCGAGTGGCCCGATTATTACTAAACATATCACAAGAAGCCAACAAACAATGACACCAAGGACAACATAGGGGAAATTACTTGCACTTACTAATTGAATAAAAGAAATGATCGACACACAGACAAAGAACTTTATTCAATAGGTCCTGAGAAGCCCTGCCCTAGGGCAGAGCTGCGGGCTGCTCACATGTGGGGACAGGTACGCCGAGCCTATCTGCCGCATCGTGGGCTCTCTGGACAGCCCAAGTTTGTCGTGACAGTTCTGAGCTCTGGATGGCGGAGCTCCATTCTTCTTCCGTGATGCGATTGGGCCCCTGTAACGAGGGGCATCACCAGAGCATGTGTTCTAGATTGCTAACAACCGCACAGTCGGGGCAAGTAGAGTAGCCTCTGGAGTGATCGAATGAAAAAAGGCCAGGTTGGGATAGGACTTAGTCTGAAGCATGCATAAAGTGGACGACAGAGGTCTAGACACTTTACTATGAGGTGGAGGATAGGTCCTCCTACCCAGGTGATTGTGCTTAGTTATTTCGTTGAAAGTAATGAGAGTGTCCCAAAACTCGAGAACCCCGGCCTCTGAGCTCGCCCCTGCTCCCGCACGGTAGGTTAGTGCGCGCGCTTGGGAGTGGGCGATGTCATTGAGTGGGGAACGATGTATGTATTGTAAACACATTGCACGTACTTCATCGTTCTTATTTGTATATAGCCATCATCATCCCTGTTTCTCTTCTTCTTCATGTTTGAGCCTCGGCCGTGCCGGTGGAATAAGCGGGTCTGCCAGTGCTGCCTGTCCTGGTCGTCTTCCGTCTTTCAAAGTGGTGGAGGCGCGTCAAGATCCCGACGTCCTCCTGCGTTCCTGCCCTACCTGGAGCTACGTTCCGGTCGCCGCCTGCGCCCGGCCACCCCCACAGCTATGACCACCCCTGCGTCGGCCGCCGGCACTATCGCTACCCCTAACGCTCCTGTTCCTACGACATCGGCTGCACTGACATCGTGCACCATTACCACCCCTCATCGTGATCCACCAGTCTTTGCGGGTCTCCGCGGGGAAGACGTCGACGACTGGCTCGACAACTACAACCGCGTGAGTTCGGCCAATGGGTGGACCGATAGACAGAAGTTGACTAACGTCGCATTCTATCTGACCCACGTTGCGAAGCCGTGGTATTTTAACCACGAAACTCACTTCGCCGACTGGTCAGCGTTTACTACCAGCTTGCGGCAAATTTTCGCGTCTTCATCTGGCCGTTCAGAAGTGGCCAAACAGAAGCTCGCTGCGCGTGTTCATTTTCCACAAGAGTCATATACATCGTACATCGAAGATGTCCTGGCCCTATGCCGCCGCGCCAACGTTGGAATGACGGAAGCCGAACGCATTCGCCATATTCTTAAAGGCATTGGTTCCATCGCATTCAACGCCTTAGCTGTCCAAAATCCTACCTCGGTTCACGATATTACATCGACGTGCCAGCGCTTGGACGAGCTTCAGGCCCTCCGTCTTCACCGTGACAGCGACCTTCCAATGCCACCTCATTCTGATTTACGTGCTCTTATCCGCTCTATTATTCGCGAAGAACTTCAGGAGCAGCAACAGCGGCGAACCACTGTTGTTCCCGCCCCATCGCCAACGTTCGACTTGCGCAACCTTGTGAAGGAGGAGTTGGCAGCCATGACGACACCGACAACGTCTGTTGCCCCAGCAGCGTTCCCGATGCCCACATACGCGGAAGTCGCTGCAATGCCACCTGCTACTGTCCCTTCTGGGCCTCCTGACCTCACCTGCGGCCATTTGACCTCTATGGGCGCCCGAGCACCTGCTGCACCTTCGTATACTCCGTGGCGTCCACCTCGTCCGGTCTGCTTTTACTGCGGTATACGGGGCCACATATCGCGTTACTGCCGTCGCCGCCAGCTGGATGTAAGCCGAGGCTATGCCGATTTCGAGCGGGACGAGAACCGACGACACGACGCTTACTACCCAGGCCCGTCCGCTTTTACGCAGCGTCGTTCTCCATCTCCTCCAGCGTCTCCACGTCTGCCTCAGGGCTCCCGTTCGGCTAGACGACATTCTCCTTCACCCTACGGCCGCTCTGCATCACCGCTTCGCCACATCTCCCGCCTTGCTGACCAACACTCGGAAAACTAAGGATTGCAGTTTTTGGAGGGAAAACTGCGTCCTGTCGAACTTCGGAAATACCTCCTTGTCGCCCGGCCAATATGCTATCTGTAACTCTCGAAGGTGTTCCTGTGCAAGCTCTCGTCGATACTGGTGCCGCTGTTTCCGTTCTGCGTAGTGATTTGTGCTCACGGCTCCATAAAGTCAGAACGCCTTATCTTGGACCCGTTTTACGCGGCGCTAATAACGTACCCATTCACCCCGACGGACAATGCACGGCTCGTGTTTTGATCGACGGCATTCGTCACCACATTGAGATGATTGTGCTACCCGCGTGCATCCATGAACTTATTCTCGGTTGGGGCTTCCTGCATTCTGCCTCCGCTGTTATATCATGTAGGGAGAAAGTCGTCCACAACACAGATACCACGGATGCACCTATTTTGGAGTCGTCACCCTCCATCTTGAACTTGGCTGTCGCTGCAGAATACGTCCTGCACCCTGGTCACGAACACATTGTAGCTGTCACATCCGGCCAGCTAACCGATGGAGACGCACTGGTTACCCGCTCTTCACGCTGCACTTCACGAGGAATTCTAGTCGCCCCTTGTCTCGTGCGGTTTTCATGTGGCCGAGCTCTCCTGTACGCCTGCAACACAACCCCAGATCCTGTGCTGTTGCCCAAAGGGATGACCGTGGCAACCTTCACCGACCCGCCACTGATCTCTGTCGCAGCGCTTTCCCCTTCTTCGTCACCAGTACCAACCTCAGGTTTGGATTCTTCTTCTCTCCGAGCCCTAATTGGTTGTGACCTAACCGCTGCCCAGTCGAATGCGTTACTCGCCCTTTTGGCTAAGAAAAATCCTGCTTTGATAGCTGTGCCACCGCATTGGGCCAGACATCCGTAGCTGCACACCGCATCGAAACCGACGGTTCTGCAATTATACGCCGTCGCCCATATCGTGTTTCGCAGTCGGAACGGAAGATCATTGAACAAGTTGATGACATGCTAGCACGAAATATTATACGACCTTCATCCAGTTCCTGGGCGTCTCCTGTCGTTCTGGTGAAGAAAAAGGATGGTTCCGCTCGCTTTTGCGTTGATTATCGAGCGCTCAATAAGATTACACGCAAGGATGTGTATCCCATGCCTAGAATTGACGACGCATTAGATACACTACAAGGAGCGGAATATTTTTCCAGCCTTGATCTGCGATCGGGATATTGGCAAATTCCCATGAACGAGGCTGACAAAGAGAAAACCGCTTTCGCCACGCCGGACGGACTTTATGAATTTAATGTAATGCCGTTTGGCCTGTGCAACGCTCCATCCACGTTTGAGCGTGTGATCGACACTGTTCTTTGTGGCCTTAAGTGGAAGACCTGCCTCTGTTATCTGGATGACATCGTTGTTTTTTCTTCCAGCTTCAGCCAACACCTACAGAGATTAGACGAAGTCCTCCAATGCCTTTCAGATGCTGGTCTCCAGATTAATACTAAAAAGTGCACAAGTATATATATATATATATATATATATATATATATATATATATACTTTGTACTGAATGCACCGACCACGGTGCTGGTGAAGGTGGAAGAAGGAGACAAGCAACGCTTGCTCGCCCGCTTCGCCATTGCTCCCATTGCCTTTTTTCGTTCTACCGCTGAAACACTAGATCGAGTACTGCTAGGCAATCATTCCCATTGCAGTATATATATACACATATATTGCCGAGTGCTAGTGGGGCTATTCCTGTCCAGGTGCAGCCAAATTAGGAAGGCCCACTAAGGTTCAGCAGCGTCACTCCCTCAGCAGAACAGAAATTGGCCTCCCTGGTGCACTATTGGGCAACTACTTCCCTCATGGTTCCTGCAATTAACTCATGGCCCTCAGTCTTGCATTGGACGACACAAACCTGTAATGCTTTTCTTACCCAAGCGGTAGGGAGGCCCAACCTTTAATTGAAACCTCCATAATAGAGAGCAACTAATAAATAGCTTCAAGGAAACTCTCCAACAGTTGACTGACGGGTCCCGTCACTCAGTCGCCCGAGAACACGCTCCTTTAGCATTGGCGCCTTTGTATCGGAGGTGAAAGTCGGACCACCACCTTCCACTACGAAAAAAAAGTCCTTCCCAGATGAACGCCAGTCTGAGCAACTGACACATCTGATGCAGCGAAGCTGTGGAATCAACGTCTCACACTCTTAGGAAGTACTCTACGTAGCTCCTTGTCGGTGGTTCCTATGATAATTCATCATCGACGCTCCAGTCATGCGGCCACTTCTCGGCTTCCACTTATGCGGCATTGCTAGGCAACGCCATCAGCCTTTTACCGCGGTAGCCGTACAAACCTCTAGCTGACTTGAA